>NW_004949415.1:28818-30045 GCF_000317375.1 Microtus ochrogaster | reverse complement strand
GAGTGTAATGGCTAGGGTTAGGTTTAGGGCTAGGCTTATGCTTAGGGCTAGATCTAAGGTTAGATACATTGCTAAGGTTATGGTTATATTTAGGGTTATGGTTAGAGTTAGGGTTAGGGTTTTGGGTTAGGGTTATGTTTAGGATTATCTTTAGGGTTAGTTTTAGGGTTAGGGTTACGATTAGTGTTAGGGCTATGGCTTGGATTAGTGTTACATCTAGGGTTAGGGTTAGAGCTAGGCCTAGTGTGAGGATTAGTGTTAGGGCTAGCGTAATGTTAGGGTTAGCCTTAGGGTTAATATTAGTATTAGGTTTAGGGTTAGGGTTAGGACTAGGGCTTGGATGAGTGTAATGGCTAGGCTTAGGTTTAGACCTGGTGCTAGGATTAGGGTTACAGCTAGTCATATGGTTAAGGCTACATCTAAGGTTAGAGGTATTGCCAAATTTAGGTTAGTGTTAAGGTTAGGTTAGGGTTAGGGTTAAGGTTAGTGTTACCATTAGAGCTAGACGTAGGGTTAGGGTTCAGGTTAGTGTTAGTGTTAGGGCTAAAGATTGGATTAGTGTTACATCTAGGGTTAGGGTTGGTGCTAAGCCTAGTGTGAGGATTAGAGTAAGGCCTAGTCTAGGATTATTATTAGCGTTAAGGTTAAGATTATGGTTAGGGTTAGGGGTTAGAATTTGGTTTTTTTTTTTAGGGTTATGGTGATGGTAGGGTTTAGTGTTAGGGTTAGTGTTAGGTTTATTAATAGGTATATTTTAGTGTTCGGATTAGGGCTACAGTTATAGTGTAGAGTTTGGTTTAATGTTAGGGTTATGGTGAGAGTTAGGGTTTAGTGTTAGGATTAGTGTTAGGTTTATTATTGTGTTTAGGGTAAGGGTTAGGGTTAGGGTTACAGTTAGAGCTAGAGCTAGGGTTAGGGTTAGTGTTAGTGTTAGTGTTTGGACTTCGTCTTGGATTAGTGTTACATCAAGAGTTAGGGTTAGTGCTAGGCCAAGTGGAAGAATTAGTATTAGGTCTGGTGTTGGGTTAGGGTTAGCGTTAGGGTTAAGGTTTGGGTTAGGGTTAGGGTTTAGGTTAGGGTTAGGATTAGGACTAGGGCTTGGATTAGTGTAATGGGTAGGGTTAGGCTTAGACCTAGTTCTAGGGTTAGGGTTAGGGCTAGGCATATGGTTAATGCTAGATCAAAGGTTAGAGATATTGCTAAGTTTAGGGTTTGTGTTAAGGTTAG
>NW_004949415.1:26258-27596 GCF_000317375.1 Microtus ochrogaster | reverse complement strand
GCTAACAGATAGCTCTCCATTAACAGCCAATTTGGGTGTGGGGTAGGCTCTGTAAATAGAATGATTCCTAACACAATTAGGGGTGTGGGGTTCTCTGCAGACTCCCCAGGGTGATGGTTCCTGCAATGATTTTAGGAGGATATTGGCTCTTGACAGACATTGTGTGAGGATTAAGGTTAGGGCTAGGTTTAGGTTTAGGGCTAGCCTTAGTGTTAAGATTACGGTTAGGGTTAGGGTTAGGGTTGGGGTTTAGGGTTTTTAGGGTTATGGTTAGGGTACGGTTTATTTTTAGATTTAGTGTTAGGTTTATTATTCGTTATATTTTAGTGTTAGGTTTATGTCTAGGGTTAGGGTGTAGGGTTTGGTTTATTTTTAGGGTTATGTTGATAGGGTTTAGTGTTAGGGTTTGTTTTAGCGTTAGGGTTTAGTGTTAGGGTTAGTGTTAGGGTTAGTTTTAGCGTTAGGGATAGGGTTAGTGTTAGGGCTACGGCTTGGATTAGTGTTACACCTAGGTTTAGGGTTAGAGCTTGGCCTAGTGTGAGTATAAGGGTTAGGGCTAGGGTAGGATTAGGGTTAGAGTTAGGATTAAGATGATGGTTAGGGTTTAGGGTTTGGTTTATCTTTTTGTTTTGTTTAGGGTAGGGTCCAGTATTAGATTTAGTGTAAGGTTTATTAATAGGTATTTTTTAGTGTTAGGATTAGGGGTAGAGTTAGGGTGTTGGGTTTGATTTATTCTTAGGTTATGGTGAGGGTTAGGGTTTAGTGTTATCTGTAGTGTAAGGGTTAGGGTTAGGGTATGCTTTAGGGTTAGTGTTAGGGTTTAGGGTTAGTTTTAGGGTTAGGGTTATGGCTACCACTTGGATTAGTGTTACATCTAGGGTTAGGTTTAGTGGTATGCCTAGTGTGAGGATTAGGGTTAGGGTTAGTGTAGGGTTAGGGTTAGCATTATGTTTAAGATTACGGTTAGGGTTAGGATTATGGTTAGGTTTAGCGTTAGGGTTAGGACTAGGCTCATGGTTAGGAATAGATCTAAGTTTAGAGTTATTGCTAAGGTTAGGGTACAGATTTAGTGGTAGTGTTAGGGTTAGGGTTTAAATTTAGTGTTAGTGTTAGGGTTAGTGTTAGGGTTAGGTTTAGTTTTAGGGTTATTGTTAGGGTTAGGGCTATTGCTTGGATTACTGTTATGTCTAGGGTTAGGGTTAGAGCTAGGCTTAGTGGGAGGAATAGAGTTGGGGTTAGGGTAGGGTTAGGGTTAAGATTACGTTTAGGGTTAGGCTTAGGGTTAGTGTTAGGAACAGGGCTTGGTTTAGTGTAAAATCTAGGGTTAGCGTTTGGGCT
>NW_004949415.1:22531-24934 GCF_000317375.1 Microtus ochrogaster | reverse complement strand
TAGTGTTAGGGTTAGGGTAAGGGGTATGGGTTGGATTAGTTTAATGGCTATGTTTACTGTTAGAGCTAGGCTTATGGTTAGTTCTACATCTAAGGTTAGAAGTATTGCTAAAGTTAGGTTTAGGGTTAGGTTTAGGGTTAGGGTTTAGTGTTATAGTTAGGGTAGGGTTAGGCTTAAGGTTATGCTTAGGTTTATGGTTATTTTTAGGGTTAGGTTTAGGATTAGGGCTATGGCTTGGATTAGTGTTTTACCTAGGTTTTGGGTTAGAGCTAGGCCTAGTGTGAGGGTTAGGGTTAGGGCTAGAGTAGGGTTATTGATAGCGTTCCGGTTAAGATTATGGTTAGGGATAGTGTTAAGTTTTAGGGTTTGGTTTATTTTTAGGGTCATGGTTAGGGTAGGGTTTAGTGTTAGGGTTATTGTCAGGTTTATTTTTAGGTATGTTTATGTGTTACAATTAGGGCTAGTTTTAGGGTGTAGGGTTTTGTTTATTGTTAGGGTTTTGGTGAGAGTAAGGGTTTAGTGATAGTGTTAGCATTATGGTTAGAATTAGTGTTATTGTTAGGGTTAGGACTATGTCTTTGATTAAGGTATTGGCTAGTGTTAGGGTTAGGGCTAATCCTATGGTTGGGGCTAGATCTAATGTTTGAGGTATTGCTAAGGTTAGGTTTAGAATTATGGTTATGGGTAAGTTGTAGGGTTAGTGTTAGTGTTAGGTTAGGGTTAGGGTTAGGTTTGGGGTTAGTTTTAGGGTTAGGGCTGTAGCCTGGATTAGTGTTACATCTAGAGTCAGGGTTAGAGCTAGGCCTAGTGTGAGGATTAGAGTTAGGGCTAGGCTAGTGTTAGTGTTTGTGTTAGTGTTAAGATTATGGTTAGGTTTAGGGTTAGGGTTAGGACTAGGGCTTGGATTAGTGTAATGGCTAATGTTAGTGTTAGGGCTAGTCTTATGGTTAGGGCTCGATCTAAGGTTAGAGTTATTGCTATTTGTAGGTTTAGGGTTATGGTTACGGTAGGATTTAGGGTTAGGGCTAGGGTTAGGTCTATGGCTTGGATTAATGTTACATCTAGGTTTAATTTTAGAGCTAGGCCTAGTGTGTGGATTAGGGTTACGGCTAGGGAAGGGTTAGGGTCAGCGTTGAGGTTAAGATTACGTTTAGGGTTAGGTTTATGTTTAGGTTTAGCTTTAAGTTTAGGTTTAGGTTTAGGGTTAGGGTTAGGCTTAGTGTTAGGCTTAGGGTTAGGGTTAGGGCTACGGCTTGAATTAGTGTTACATCTAGTGTTAGGGTTTGATTTAGGCCTAGTGTTAGGATTAGGGTTAGGGCTAGGTTAGGGTTAGTGTTAGCGTTAGGGTTAAGATTACGGTTAGGGTTAGGGTTAGGGTTAGGGTGTAGGGTTTGGTTTATTGTTAGGGTTATGGTGAGGGTTATGGTTTAATATTAGGTTTAGGGTTAGGGTTTATGGTTAGTGTTAGTGTTTAGGGTTATTTTAGGGTTAGTGTTAGGGTTAGGACTAAGGCTTGGATTAGTGTTACATCTAGTGTTAGTGTTAGAGCTCGGCCTAGTGTGAGGATTAGGGTTAGGGCTAGGGTAGGGTTAGGGTTAGGACTACAGCTTGGATTAGTGTAATGTCGAGGGATAGTCTTAGACCGAGTGCTATTGTTAGCGTTAGTGCTAGGCTTATGAGTAGGTCTAGATCTAAGGTTCGAGTTATTGCTAAGTTTAGGGTTAGTGTTAATGTTAGGTTAGTGTTAGGGTTAGGGTTAGTGTTACGGTTTAGCTGGAGCTAGGCTTAGGGTTATGGTTAGTGTTAGTGTTAGGGCTATGGCTTGGATTAGTGTTACCTCCTGGATTAGGGTTAGAGCTAGGCCTAGTGTGAGGATTAATTTTAGGTCTAGGGTAGGGTTAGGGTTAGCGTTTGGTTAAGATGACGGTCAGGATTAGGGTTGCATTTAGGGTTAGTGTTAGGGTTAGGGTCCGGAATAGGGCTTGGATTAGTGTAATGGCTAGCATTAGGCTTACACCTATTTCTAGGGTTCTGGTTAGTGCTAGGCTTATGATTAGGGCTATGTCTAAGGTTCAAGTTATTATTAATGTTAGGGTTAGTGTTAAGATTAAGTTAGGGTTAGGGTTAGTGTTACCTTTAGAGCTAGAGCTAGGGTTAGGGTTAGTGTTATTGTTAGGGCTACGGCTTGTATTAGTGTTACATCTTGGGTTAGGGATAGAGCTAGACATAGTGTGAGGTTAGGGATAGGGATAGGGTAGGGTTAGGCTTAGCATCAGGGTTGAGATTATGGTAAGGGTTAGGGTTAGGGCTTAGCGTTTGGTTTATCTTTGGGGTTATAGTTAGGGTTAGGGTTATGGTTATGGTTATGGTTTGGGTTAGGGTTAGGGTTAGGGTAAGGGTTAG
>NW_004949415.1:19241-21555 GCF_000317375.1 Microtus ochrogaster | reverse complement strand
ATTAGTGTTACATCTTGGGTTAGTGTTAGAGCTTGGACTAGTGTGAGGATTAGTGTAAGAAATATTGTATGGTTAGGGTAGCTTTAGGGTTAAGATTATGGTTAGGGTTAGTGTTTATGATTTGGTTTATTGTTAGGGTTATGGTTAATGGTAGTTTTAGGTTTACGTTTCGGATTAGTGTTAGTTTAGGTTTAGTACTAGGGCTTGGATTAGTGTAATGGCTAGGGTTATAATTAGAGCTAGGCCTAGTGTTAGGTTTATGGTTAGGGTAGGGTAGGTTTAGGGTTTACGTTAGGGTTAAGATTACATTTAGTTTTAGTGTTAGGCTTAGGTTTATGAGTAGGTCTTGGATTAGTGTAGTGGCTGGGGTTAGGCTTAGACCTAGTGCTAGTGTTAGGGTTAGCGCTAGGCTTATGGTAAGGCTAGATCTAAGGTTAGAGTTATTGCTAAGGATAGGTTAGTGTTAAGGGTAAGGTTAGGGTTAGGGTTTGTGTTAGTGTTAATGCTTCTGCTTGAATTAGTGTTACATCTATGGTTATGGTTATGGCTAGGCCTAGTGTGAGGATTAGGGTTACAGCTAGGTTAGGGTTAGGGTTAGCATTAGGGTTAAATTTACAGTTAGGTTTAGCATTAGGGTTTAGGGTTTGGTTTATTTTTAGGTTTATGTTTATGGTAGCGTTTTGTTTTCCGGTTAGTGTTTGGTTTATTATTAGGTATATTTTAGTGTTAGGATTATGGCTAGGGTTAGGGTATATGTTTTTTTTATTGTTATGGTTATGGTGAGAGTTAGAGTTGCGTGTTAGAGTTACTGTTAGAGTGTATTATTATGTTTAGTGTTAGGGTTATGGGTAGTATTAGGGTTAGGGTGAGGACTAGGGCTTGGATTAGTTTAATGGCTATGGTTACGTTTAGGGCTAGGCTTATGGTTAGTTCTAGACCTAAGGTTAGAGGTATTGCTAAGGTTAGGTTTAGAGTTAGTCTTAGGGTTAGGGTTTAGTGTTAGAGTTAGGGTAGGTTTAGGCTTAGGGTTAGGTTAGGGATATGGTTATTTTTAGGGTTTGGGTAATGATTGGGGCTATGTCTTGGATTACTGTTACATCTAGGGTTAGGGTTAGAGCTAGGCCTTGTGTTAGGATTAGGGTTAGGGCTAGAGTAGGGTTAGCGTTAGCATTCGGGTTAAGATTAGGGTTAGGGATAGTGTTACATTTTAGGGTTTGGTTTATTTTTATGGTATGGTTTGGGTTGGGTTTAGTTTTATGGTTATTGTTAGGTTTATTATTAGGTATGTTTATGTGTTACAATTAGGGCTAGTGTTAGGGTGTTGGGTTTGGTTTATTGTTAGGTTTTTGGTGAGGGTTTTGTGTTTAGTGTTAGGGTTACGGTTAGTGTTATTGTTAGGGTTAGGGACTGGACTAGGGCTTGGATTTATGTATTGGCTAGGGTTAGGGCTAGGCTTATGATTAGGGCTAGATCTAATGTTAGAGGTATGCTAAGGTTAGGATTAGGGTTAGGGTTATGGGTAGGTTTTATGGTTAGGGTTAATGTTAGTGTTAGGATTAGTGTTAGTTTTAGGGTTAGTGTTAGGTTTAGGGTTAGGGCTATGGCCTGGATTAATGTTACATCTAGTGTTATGGTTAGAGCTAGGCCTACTGTGAGGATTAGAGTTAGGGCTAGCCTAGTGTTAGGGTTCGCGTTAGTGTTAAGTTTATGGTTAGGTTTAGGGTTAGGATTAGGGCTTGGATTAGTGTAATGGCTAATGTTAGTATAAGGGCTAGGCTTATGGTTAGGGCTACATCTAAGGTTAGTGTTATTGATATTTTAAGGGTTAGGATTAGGGTTAGGGTTAGGGTTTTGGTAGGATTTAGGGTTAGGGTTAGCATTAGGGTTAGGGTTAGGGCTAGGGTTCGGGCTACAGCTTGGATTAGTGTTACATCTAGGGTTAGGTTTAGAGCTAGGCCTAGTGTGAGGATTAGGGTTAGTGTTAGCGTTCGGGCTAAGATTACGGTTAGGTTTCGGGTTAGTTTTAGGTTTAGGGTTAGGGTTAGGGTTAGGCTTAGGGTTAGGTTTAGGGCTACGGCTTGAATTAGTGTTACATCTAGGGTTACCGTTAGATTTAGGCCTAGTGTGAGGATTGGGGTTAGGGCTAGGTTAGCGTTAGTGTTAGCGTTAGGGTTAAGATTACGGTTAGGGTTAGGTTTTAGGATTTGTTTTATTTTTAGGGTTATGGTTAGGGTAGGGTTTAGTGTTAGGTTTATTATTAGGTATATTTTAGTGTTAGGATTAGGGCTAAGTTTAGGGTGCAGGGTTTGGTTTA
>NW_004949415.1:16680-19141 GCF_000317375.1 Microtus ochrogaster | reverse complement strand
TTAGGGTTAGTTTTAGGGATAGGGTTAGGGTGAGGGTTATGGTTATGGTTAGGGTTTGAGTTCGGGGTATGGTTAGGGTTAAGATTAGGGTTAGCGTTAGCGTTAGGGTTAGTGTTAGAGTTAGGGGTTAGGGTTAGGACTAGGGCTTGGATTAGTGTAATGGCTATAGTTAGGCTTAGACCTAGTGCTAGGGTTAGGGTTAGGGCTAGGCTTATGGTTAGTGCTTTATCTAAGGTTAGAGTTATTGCTAATGTTAGGGTTAGTGTTAGATTTATTATTAGGAATATTTTAGTGTTAGGATTAGGGCTAGTATTAGTGTGTAGGCTTTGGTTTATTGTTAAGGTTATGGTAAGATTTAGAATTTTGTGTTAGGTTTAGTGTTATTTTTATTATTATGTTTAGTGTTAGGGTTAGGGTTAGTGTTAGGACTAGGTCTTGGATTAGTGTAATTGCAGGGGTTAGGCTTAGACCTAGTGCTAGGGTTAGGGTTTAGGCTAGATCTAAGGATAGACTTATTGCTAAGTTTAGGGTTAGTGTTAAGCTTAGGTTAGGGTTTGGGTTAGGAATAGTGTTACAGTTAGAACTAGGGTTAAGTTTAGGGTCAGTGTTAGTGTTAGGGCTACGGCTTGCATTAGTGTTACATCTAGGGTTAGGTTTAGAGCTAGTCCTAGTGTGAGGATTAGGTTTAGGGCTAGGGTAGGTTTAGGGTTAGCGTTAGGTTTAAGTGTACCGTTAGGGTTAGGCTTTAGGGTTTGGTTTATTTATAGGGTTTTGGTTATGGTAGGGTTTAGTGTTAGGGTTAGTGTTAGGTTTATTATTAGGTATATTTTAGAGCATTAGGGCTAGTGTTAGGGTGTAGGTTTTTTTTAATGTTAGGGTTATGGTGAGGGTTAAGTTTAGTGTTAGGGTTATGGTTACAGTTAGGTCTATGGTTAGGGTTAAGATTAGGGTTTGGATTAGTTTAATGCTAGGGTTTGGCTTAGACCTAGTGCTAGGTTTAGGGTTAGGGCTAAGCTTATGGTTAGGGCTAGATATAAGGTCCGAGTTATTGCTAAAGTTGGGGTTAGTGTTAAGGTTACATTATAGTTTTGGTTAGGGTTAGGGTTTGGTTTATTTTTATGGTTATGGTTAGGATTGGGGTTAGTGTTAAGGCTAGGCAAGGGTTAGGGTTAGGGTTATGGTCAGGACTAGGGCTTGGATTAGTGTAATGTCTAGTGTTAGGGTTAGATCTAGTGCTAGGGTTAGGTCTTAGGGCTAGCCTTATGATTAGGGCTAGATCTAAGTTTAGAGTTATTACTAAGGTTAGGGTTAGGGTTAGGGTTAGAGTTAGCGTTAGGGTTAGGGCTAGGGTTCGGCTTAGGGTTAGGATTAGAGTTAGCGTTACTGTTAGGTTTAGGGGTTAGCATTAAGATTAGGACTAGGGCTTTGATTAGTGTAATGCTATGGTTTTTTAGACCTAGTGCTAGGTTTAGGGTTAGGGCTAGGCTTATGGAGAGTGCCTTATCTAAGGTTAGAGTTATTGCTGAGGTTAGGGTTAGTGTGAGATTTATTATTAGGTATACTTTAGTGTTAGGAATAGGGCTATGGTTAGGGTGTATGGTTTGGTTTATTGATAGGGTTATGTTGAGTGTTAGGGTTTAGTGTTAGGGTTAGTGTTACGTTTATTATTATGTTTAGGGTTAGGGTTAGCGTTAGGAGTAGGGCTTGGATTAGTGTAATTGCTAGGGTTAGGCTTAGACCTAATGCTAGGGTTAGGGTTAAGGCTAGCCTTATGGTTTGGGCTCGATCTAAGGTTAGAGTTATTGCTAAGGTTAGGGTTAGTGTTAAGTTTAGGTTAGGGTTAGGGTCAGTGTTAGTGTTAGGGCTACGGCTTGGATTAGTGTTACATCTATGGTTAGGGTTGGAGCTAGGCCTACTGTGCGGATTAGGGTAAAGTCTAGGGTTGGGTTAGCGTTAGGTTTAAGATTACGGTTAGTTTTAGGGTTTAGGGTTTTGTTTATTGTTAGAGTTTTGTGATAGGTAGGGTTTAGTGTTAGGGTTAGTGTTAGGTTTATTATTATGTTTATGGTTAGGGTTGGGGTTAGGTTTATGGTTATGGTTAGGGTTATTATTAGGGTTACGGTTAAGGTTACGCTTAGGGCTTGAACTAGGTTTAGGGTTAGTTTTAGTGTTAGTGTTAGGGCTACCGCTTTGATTATTGTTACATCTAGGGTTAGGATTAGAGATAGGCCTAGTGGGAGGATTAGGGTTAGGGCCAGTGTAGGGTTAGGGTTATCGTTAGGGTTAAGATTATGCTTAGGGTTAGAGTTAGGGTTTAGGGTTTGGTTTATTTTTAAAGTTATTGTTAGGGTTGAGTTTAGTGTTTGGGTTAGGGTTAGGTTTATTATTAAGTATATTTTAGTGTTAGGATTAGGGCTAGGGTTAGGGTGTAGGGTTTTGTTTATTGTTAGGTTTATTGTGA
>NW_004949415.1:15548-16022 GCF_000317375.1 Microtus ochrogaster | reverse complement strand
GCTAGGCCTAGTGTGAGGAGTAGTGTTAGGTCTAGTGTAGGGTTAGGGTGAGTGTTAGGGTTAAGATTACGGTTAGGGTTAGGGTTATGATTTAGGGTTTGGTTTATTTTTAGGGTCATGGTTAGCGTAGGGTTTAGTTTTAGCATTAGTGTTAGGTTTATTATTAGGTAAATTTATTGTTAGTATTAGGGCTAGGGTTAGGGTGTGGGGTTCGGTTTATTGATAGGGTTATGGTGACGGTTAGGGTTTAGTGTTAGGGTTATGGTTTGGGTTAGGGTTAGGACTAGGGCTAGGATTAATTTAATGGCTAGTGTTAGGGTTATGGCTTGGCTTATGGTTAGGGCTATATCTACGGTTAGAAGTATTTCTAAGGTTAGGTTTAGGATTAGGGTTAGGTTTAGGGTTTAGTGTTAGGGTTAGGTTTAGGGTTAGGGTTAGCATTAGTTTTAGGGTTAGGTTTAGGGTTAGTGTTAG
>NW_004949415.1:13277-14186 GCF_000317375.1 Microtus ochrogaster | reverse complement strand
AGGATTAGGGTTAGGTCTAGTGTAGGGTTACTGTTAGTGTTAGGGATAGGGTTAGGGTTAGGGTTATTACTAGGGCTTGGATTAGTCTAATGGCTAGGGTTAGGGTTATGGCTGGGCTTATGGTTAGGGCTAGATCTAAGTTTAGAAGTATTACTAAGTTTAGGGTAGGGTTAGGTTTAGTGTTAGGGTTAAGTTTAGAGTTTAGGGTTATTATTAGGTTTAGGTTTAGGGTTAGGTTTATGGTTAGCGTAAATTTTAGGGTTAGGTTTAGGGTTAAGTTAAGGGCTATGGATTTGATTATTGTTACATCTAGGGTTAGGGTTAGAACAAGGCCTAATGTGAGGATCAGGGTTAGGGCTAGTTTAGGGTTAGGGTTATCATTATGGTTAAGATTACTGTCAAGTTTAGGATTAGGGTTTAGGGTTTGATTTATTTTTAGGGTTATGTTTAGAGTAGGGTTTAGTGTTAGGGTTAGTGTTAGGTTTATTGTTAGGTATATTTCAGTCTTAGGATTAGGGCTAGTGTTAGGGTACAGAGTTTGGTTTATATTTAGGGTTATGTTGAGAATTAGGGTTTAGTGCTATGTTTAGTGTTAGGGTTATTATTATGTTTAGGGTTAGGGTTAGTGTTAGTGTTAGGGCTAAGGCTTGGATTAGTGTTCCATCTAGGTTTGGGTTAGAGCTATGTCTAGAGTGAGGATTAGGTTTAGGGCTAGGGTAGGGTTAGGGTTAGCGTCAGGGTTAAGATTATGGTTAAGGTTAGGCATAGGGTTTAGGGTTTGATTTATTTTTAGGGTTAAGGTTAGGGTAGGGTTTATTGTTAGGGTTGGTGTTAGGTTTATTATTAGGTATATTTTAGTGTTAGTATTAGGGCTAGGGTTAGGGTATAGGGTTTGGTTTATTTTTAGGG
>NW_004949415.1:10049-11742 GCF_000317375.1 Microtus ochrogaster | reverse complement strand
GGTTAGGGTTAGGGTTAGGGTTAGGGCTACGGATTGGATTAGCGTTATATCTAGGGTTATGGTCTGAGCAAGTCCTAACGTGAGGATTATCCTTAGGTCTAGCGTAGTGTTAGGGTTAGCCTTAGGGTTAAGTTTACTGTTAGTTTTAAGTTCAGTGTTTAGGGTTTGGTTTATTTTTAGGGTTATGTTAAGGGTAGGGTTTTGGTGTTAGGGTTAGTGTTAGGTGTATTTTTAGGTATATTTTAGTGTTATGATTAGGGCTAGGTTTAAGGTGCAACGTTTGGTTTATTGTTAGGGTTATGGTAAGAGTTAGGGTTTAGTGTTAGGGTTAATGTTATTGTTATTATTATGTTTAGGGTTAAGGTTAGGGTTAGGACTAGGGCTTGGATTAGTGTAATGGCTAGGGTTAGGGTTAGACCTAGTGCTAGGATTAGGGTTAAGGCTAGGCTTATGTTTAGGGCTAGATCTAAGGTTAGAGTTATTGCTAAGGATAGGGTTAGTGTCAAGGTTAGGGATAGGGTTAGCATTAGTGTTAGAGTTAGGACTGCGGCTCGGTTTAGTGTTACATCTATGGTTAGGGTTAGTTTTAGGGTTAGAGTTTAGGGTTAGGGATAGGGATAGGGTAATGGTTAGGGTTAGGGTGAGCATTAGTTTTAGGATTAGGGTTTGGTTTAGATCTACGGCTTGGGTTAGTGTTACATCTAGGGTTAGGGTTATAGCTAGACCTAGCGTGAGGATTAGGGTTAGGTTAGGGTTAGGTAAGTTTAGGATAAGCGTTAGTGTTAAAATTACTGTTAGGGTTAGGCTTAGGGTTTAGGGTTTGTTTCATTTTTAGGATTATGGTTAGAGTAGGGTTTAGTGTCAGGGTTAGTGTTAGGTTTATTATTAGGTATATTTTAGTGTTAATATTAGGGCTAGGGTTTACGTGTAGTATTTAGTTTATTGTTAGGGTTATGGTGGGAGTTAGTGTATAGTGTTAGGGTTAGTTTTAGGGTTTTTATTATGTTTAGGGTTAGGGTTAGGACTAGGGCTTGGATTAGTGTAATGGCTAGTGTTAGGGTTAGGGCTAGGCTTATGGTTAGGTCTAGAGGTATTGCTAAGGTTAGGGTAAGGGTTTGGGTTAGGGTTTAGGTTTAGGGTTATGGTTAGGGTTATGGTTAGTGTTAGGGTTTAGGGTTAGAGTTATGGTTAGGGTTAGGGTAATTATTATTGTTAGGTTTTGTGCTATGGCTTCTATTATTGTTACATCTAGGGTTAGGGTTAGAGCTAGGCCTAGTGTGAGGATTATGGTTAGGGTTAGGGTACGGTTAGGATTAGCGTTAGGGTTAAGATTACAGTCAGGGTTACAGTTATGGTTAGGTTTAGGGTTAGGTTTAGGTTTAGGGCTACGGCTTGAATTAGAGTTACATCTTGGGTTAGGGTTAGAGCTTGAACTAGTGTGAGCATTAGGGTAAGAAATATAGTAGGGTTAGGGTAACGTTATGGTTAAGATTACTCTTAGGGTTAGGGTTAGGGTTTGATGTATGGTTTATTGTTAGGGTTATGGTGAGGGTTTGGGTTAATGTTAGTTTTAGGGTTTGGGTTAGGGTTAGGTTAGGGTTAGGATTAGGGCTTGGATTAGTATAATGTCTAGGGTTAGGCTTAGGGCTAGGCTTTTGGTTAGGGCTAGATCTAAGGTTTGAAGTATTGTTAA
>NW_004949415.1:4846-5394 GCF_000317375.1 Microtus ochrogaster | reverse complement strand
TAGATCTTAGGTTAGATGTATTGCTAAAGTTAGTGTTAGGATTATGTTTAGGGCTAGATCTAAGTTTAGAGTTATTGCTAAGTTTTCTTTTGGGTTAGGGTATGGTTAGTGTTAGGATTTAGGGTTAGTGTTAGCGTTAGGGTTAATGTTAGGGATAGGGTTGGGGCTAGGACGTGGATTAGTGTAATGACTAGTGTTAGTGTTAGGGCTAGGCTTATGGTTAGGGCTAGGTCTAAGTTTAGATTTATTGCTAATGTTAGGGTTATGGTTAGGGTTATGGTTAGGGTTAGGGTTTAGGTTTATGGTTAGGGTTATTGTTAGGGTTATGGCTACGACTTGAATTAGTGTTAAATCCAGGGTTAGAGTTAGACCTAGGCCGAGTGTGAGGATTAGAGTTAGGGCTAGGTTAGGTTTAGCATTAGCGTTAGGGTTAGGTCTAGGGCTTGGATTAGTGTAATAGCTAGGGATAGGCTTAGACCTAGTGCTAGGGTAAGGGTTAGGGCTAGGCTTATGGTTAGGGCTAGATCTAAGGTGAGAGTTATTACTAA
>NW_004949415.1:0-1095 GCF_000317375.1 Microtus ochrogaster | reverse complement strand
GGTTAAGATTACGATTAGGGTTAGGGTTAGGTTTAGGGTTTGGACTTGGATTAATTTAATGGCTAGGGTTAGGGTTAGGAATAGGCTTATGATTAGTGCTACATCTTAGGTTAGAGTTATTGCTAAGGTTAGGTTTAGTGTTTGGTTTAGGGTTAGGGTTATGGTTAGGGTTTAGGTTTAGGTTCAGGGATTAGGGTTAGGGTTAGGCCTACGGCTTTTATTAGTGTTACCTCTAGGGTTAGGGATAGAGCTAGGCCTAGTGTGAGTTTTAATGTTAGGGCTAGGGCACGGTAAGGGGTAGCATAGGGTTAAGATTAGAGTTAGGATTAGGGTTAGGGTTAGGGTTTGGACTAGGGCTTGGATTAGTGTAATTGCAAGGGTTAGGGTTAGGAATAGGTTCATGATTAGGGCTACATCTAAGGTTAGAGTTATTGCTAAGGTTAGTTTTACGTTTAGGTTTAGGTTTAGGGTTAGGGTTAGCGTTTAGATTTAGGTTTATGGTTAGGGTTAGGATTAGGGTTAGAGTTAGGGCCACGTCTTGGATTTGTGTTACATGTAGGGTTATGGTTAGAGCTAGGCCACTTGTTAGGATTATGGTTATGGCTAGTGTCGGTTTAGGGTTAGCATTAGGGTTAAGATTACGGTTAAAAATAGGCTTAGTGTTATTGTTAAGTTTAGGGTTAGGGTAAGGATTAGGGCTTGGATTAGTGTAATGGCTAGGGTTTGGCTTAGACCTAGTTCTAGGCTAAGGGTTAAGGCTAGGCTTATGGTTAGGGCTAGATCTAAGGTGAGAGTTATTACTAAGGTTAGGGGTAGTGTTAAGTTTAGGTTTTATTTAGGGTTAGAGTTAGTGTTACGGATAGAGCTAGAACTAGACTTAGGGTTAGGGTTATTGTTGGTGTTAAGGCTACAGCTTGGATTAGTGTTGCATCTACAATTAGGGTTAGAGCTAGGCCTAGTGTGAGGAGTAGGGTTAGGTCTAGAATAGGTTTATGGTTAGTATTAGGGTTCAGATTACAGTTAGGTTTAGGGTTATGATTTAGGGTTTGGTTTATTTTTAGGGTTATGGTTAGGGTAGGATTTACTTTTAGCATT
>NW_004949414.1:47244-48626 GCF_000317375.1 Microtus ochrogaster | reverse complement strand
TCACAGAGATGCAACACACAGAGCCATTGTCACTAACAACCCAGGACACCCAGAGCTAGCTAACACGAAATTGCAGTCTCAGCCAGTCTGTGTTATGTGTGGGGGTGGGTGCATGCCTTTAATCACAGCACACACACAAATCTCTGTGAATTCAAGGATGTCCTGATTTACAGAGTGAATTTTAGGACAGCCCAAGGTACACAAACAAACCCTTTCTTTATTTCTTTTTATTTTCTTTTTTATTTAATTATTTATTTATTTATTATATATACATTTTCCAGGATACAGTGCCAGATCTCATTACAGATGGTTGTGAGCCACCATGTGGTTGCTAGGAATTAAACTCAGGACCTCTGGAATAGCAGCTAGTGCCCCTAACCTCTGATCCATCTCTCCAGCCCATAGAAACACTTTCTTTAAAAACAAAACAAAACAGCAAAAGAAAGAAAGAAAAGGAAAAAGAAAAAGAAAAATGACAAAAAAATTGCAGTCTCTTCCCACTCACTCTCTCATCCATTGGCTCTTAAAGAGCTCTGAGGCTGAACTGGAGACCAGGGTGTCATTCATAACTGGCTAGCCAGAAACCTTAGGGGCTCACAGCAGGACTGACTGCAGCACTTGATGCCTCATCCCTGCTAATATCTGTGATAAAAGGCATGGTAAATTACGGGTTTTGGCAGAGCACTAATCCCCTTTCTCTATTATTATTTGTACTCAACGAAAAGGACTTGGGGGGGATCATGTGCAGCTCTGATATTGAAATCTCACTGACTCCTTCCACACTCCTTGTCAATTCCCGACTTTGTCAAATCAACTATTGTGGCGAACTTTCTGACCAGCAGGAAAGAACAGCCACCAGACGAGGATTCTTCTCAAATCACGCTTTATTGGAGCCTCTTCGTTATAGGGAGAGCAGAAAGCAAGGGGCCAGGGGCTGTGAACTATGGCTGCTTATTTAGGGAGTCTGTCTAGCAAATTTGATACTTTGATCTGGAGACCCACTGGCAGGAAAGAAAGCAGGGAAACATCCTTGTCAGTTACAGACCAGGATGTTTCCCTGCTCGTCAGGGAAAGTGTGGGCAGCTAGATCACAACAACTCGCCCTGTTTTCCGGTGGAAGAACTGCAACCCTAATATGGAGTTTATCAAGCGAGGCTGGGGCCAAATGCCATCTTGTAATGGCAGCTATTCGAATAGGCTCCCAGCAGTTCCCCCTTTTTGTTTTTCTCTGTAGGCCAGTGAGAAGGTCTTACTCCCGTTCCGGTCCTCAACTCATGATGCGAGGACCGATAAAGGAGGCCCAAAACTCCTGGTACTCCTTCTCCCATGCAGTGGAATAAACTCCTGGGAGGTGCAAAGGCAGTACTTAGAGTAAAAAATGC
>NW_004949414.1:8037-9209 GCF_000317375.1 Microtus ochrogaster | reverse complement strand
TCTGGCCTCTCCAGAAGCTTTATTCTCTAGAAAACATGTCTAGAACCGAGTCTTAAGGACACCAAGAGAGTGTGTCTTCTGGGCAGTTGGCGTTCCTTGGACACGAGTGACATCACAAAATTCTGAGAGCTCTCCGGGATACCATAGAATTTTCAGAGAAGGGATGGCTGATTTCGTGACGCACAGCCATTACCTCCTTGCTAATATTTCTCCCTCAACTGACTGACTGACCGACCGACCGGAACATGAGGTTCCCTTTCCAGGAGTATCTCCTGCGACACAGAGGGAGCCATTCAGGATCTCCTCCTTCTAAAACCAGAAATTTTTCTCTGCTTCATTAAAATATTTTCACTACTTCCTTAACCCATGGGGAGTTACTTAGCTGAACACTCACTTTTTTCATGAATGACCCTTCCTCCA
Organism: Microtus ochrogaster; assembly: GCF_000317375.1. Lineage (NCBI taxonomy): Eukaryota > Metazoa > Chordata > Mammalia > Rodentia > Cricetidae > Microtus > Microtus ochrogaster. The sequence continues at coordinate 8,789 of NW_004949414.1, read as the reverse complement.
TCTCTTGAACATCTCATATTACTGATTCATACTCAGTAATATGAAAAATTAGGCCAGGAGGACACAGATGTTGTGGATTGAGTCCTCGAAAGTGAATGAGCACTTAGGGAAGGCTAAACTTAAGGGAACTTGACTCTGAGTGGGAAGACATGAATAGCTGCTGCCAAGGAACAGATGCAGGCATTGGGCTGAGGCACCATCTGGGCTCTCGGCATCCTCTTGCATCATCAGAGCTATGTGGGAAACTCAGCTCACAGGAGGGGCCTTGTTCAAAGTGAGAGGGAAAAATCTAGGACAGCACTGTTTTTTCTTTCTTTCTTTCTTTCTTTCTTTCTTTCTTTCTTTCTTTCTTTCTTTCTTTCTTTCTCTCTTTCTCTCTTTCTCTCTCTCTCCTGACTGTCACTGGCTAAGAAAATGGTGGTCTCCATCTCACTGGGTGTTTGTTGAAGGGATAGATGGGATGTGCACACGGCACTCGCACATAAGCATGCACGCACTTATATGACATGTACAGATGGGGGGTTCCAATGTTTTCAGAGGATGGTGCTCGATGGTAATAATAAATGTGCTGGTAAATAAGCCTATAAATAGCTGAATATTAAATCATTAAAACTCTCTCTCTCTCACCATATGCCAGCACATCTGAACTGAATGCAACAAACAAAATAAGAAGAAACACGGAAAGAAGACATCCCTCCCTGCTGGACAGGATCTGATCTCTGATCTGAGATGAGAATAAATTCATCGAATGG
>NW_004949414.1:7230-7843 GCF_000317375.1 Microtus ochrogaster | reverse complement strand
TTCCTCAAAGGGAATGAATGGAGACCCTTGCTTACCTAAGAAATATCTGCCCTTGGAAAAGAACTTGAAACTGCGGTTTCACATCTTACCAGAAAGATCACTCTCGGAAGGGAAAGTCGTCGTGATATCTCACTCTTTTCCCGACCGTTCTGATCATTCTTACTGAATTAAGTCTTCCACTGTACATAAATAAAGCAAGTAAGTAAGTAAGTAATGAAGAAAGTAAATAAGTAAGTAAGCAAATATGTGGATGGATGAACAATTAAATACAAAGTTTGCTGTTGTTGACTGAATTTTGGTTTCATAATGAATCTCTTTCTCTCTCTCTCCCTCTCTCACACACACACACACACACACACACACACAAACACCAAAAAAACAAAATCACTAAAGATACAATAAAAGGAAGCATATCACCTTTACTGGGGCCAGAGTGAACTCTGAAAATTTTCCAGGCAGGGCTATATAGAGAGATGCTCCATGTCGGGCTGAAGAGATAGTTTAGGTTCAATTCCAAGCATCTACATGGCAGCTCACAGCTGTCTGTAATCCAGAAGCCTGAAAGCAATATCAAAAACACAAATACAAATAATAAATTTTTTAAAGGTCTGGG
>NW_004949414.1:4530-5690 GCF_000317375.1 Microtus ochrogaster | reverse complement strand
GCTACTCCCCTTTCTCTATTATTATTGCTACACAACGGTAAGGACTTGGGGGGGGATGATGTACAGCGCTGGTATTGAAATCTCAAAGACTCCTTCCGTATTCCTTGTCACTTCCCGACTTTGTCAAATCAACTATCATGAATCTTTGATGTGGGTTGGCTCTTTAGGAACCCAGAGAAACAAGACAGGCCTATCACATCCCAGAAACCTCCCACTTCCTGCGCCCTAGCCCTGGAAGTCTCCAAGCCATCACATGCAGAAATCTCCCTAGTCCCTGCTAGTGGTGAACTCACTTTGTCTGTCTTCCCCAGGACCACTAATTATTTCTACATGCCATGTTTTCCTGTGAGATCTGGGGCCAGCTTTCCTCTTCCTCCCTCTGGCCTCTCCACGAGCTCCATTCTCTAGACAACACGTCTAGAACCAAGTCTTATAGGCACCGAGAGACTGTGTCTTGTGGGCAATTGGTGTTTCTAGGACACGAGTGACATCACAAAATTCCGAGAGCTCTCCGGGATACCGTAGATTTTTCAGAGAAGGAACTGCTAATGTCATGAGGCACGGCCTTTACCTCCTTGCTAATATTTCTCCCTGAACTGACCGACCGACAGACTGACAGACAAGAACTGGAGTTTTCCTTCCTTCCCAGGAGTTTCTCCTGTGGCACAGAGGGAGCCATTCAGGATCTCCTCCTTCCAAATCCAGAAATTTCTCTCTGATTCATTAAAATCTTTTCACTACTTCCTTCACCCATCGGGAGTTAGTTAGTTGAACACTCACTTTTTTCATGAATGACCCTTCCTCCTTCTACTGCACATCTCATATTACTGATTCATACTTAGTAATATGAGAAATTAGGCCAGGAGGACACAGATGATGAGGGTTGAGTCCTCGAAAGTGAATGAGCACTTAGGGAAGACTAAACTTAAGGGAACTTGACTCTGAGTGGCAAGACATGAATAGCTGCTGCCAAGGCACTGATGCAGGCATCGGGCAGAGACACGAACTGGGCTCTCGGCATCCTCCTGCATCATCAGATCTGTGTGGGAAATTCAGCCAAAAAGAGTGGCCATGTTCAAAGGGATAGGGAAAATCTAGGACAGCACTGTTTTTCTTTCTTTCTTTCTTTCTTTCTTTCTTTCTTTCTTTCTTTCTTTCTT
>NW_004949414.1:0-471 GCF_000317375.1 Microtus ochrogaster | reverse complement strand
AACTTCGGTTTTGTAAGTGTGCTATTTATATTAAAGTTGTTTTTATTTTATACGAATTGGCCTGTATTAATTCGATCCGCCTTCACTTGGCAATTGGCATGTATTAATTCGATCCGCCTTACTCGGCACTCCAACGTTGTGGCCCTGTACCCGCACCAGGAACCGTGCGCTGGCCTCAGCCGCCCCACGGGTCCCGGTTTCAGCCAGCGCTGCACCGGGGAACCTAGTGCAGCCTTTGCGAGTGAGATTGGTCTCCGGAGGGTAGCTTTCCTTACCCGCCGACTCTGCTCGCAACTCCCTGTACGCGCTCCCTGGCCCAGCACGCTCCTGTGTCCGGTATCGTTCAGCTCATTAGCCTCCAGCGCCCGTCAAACCCGCACCCTACCATGAGCGCTTGTGGGCATGCTCTCTCGCTGCTAGTGCTAGTGCTCCGGGGCTCCCTTACCTGCACAGACCACCTCAGTGGCAGAC
>NW_004949413.1:46427-48661 GCF_000317375.1 Microtus ochrogaster | reverse complement strand
TTTTCGAGACAGGGTTTCTCTGTATCTTTGGTTGTTTTATATATTTTACGTTGATATATATATCTTTAAAAAATGATACAAATTTGCGATTAATTTAGTTAGAAAAAATTGTGAATAAACTTCTAATCTTGTTCAAAATATTGTAACTATCCAACTCATTTAACAATGTAATGCAAATTTCTAGTCCTTGGGGCTGTAGAGATGGCTCAGGTATTAAGAACACTTACTGCTCTTCCACAGGTCCTGAGTTCAATTCTCAGCAACCACATGGTGGCTCACAGCCATCTGTTATGAGATCTGGCGCCCTCTTCTGGCCTACAGGCATACATGGAGGCTGAATACTGTGTACATAATAAATAAATAAATCTTTAAAAAAATTTCTAATTGTTGAAATTTATTATTACCAACTACTTAGAATAATAAGCAAATACAAGTTAGTAGTTTGACACCTATTACAATCAAACTTTAGTCATATCAGGTATGTTTTCAAGGTCAAACAGAGACATAATTTAGATGGATAGGTTGTCTTCAAATACTTCAGAGACATACAGAAAATGACATTTAACATGTTTTAATAATATAGGTTCTTTTTATGAATGACATATGTCTGTTCCTGGCAGCACCAATCTACTTCAGAGAAGATAATATGAATAGAAGAAATTTCATGTGGAGTTTACTTCCTTGTGTCAAAAGTACACCACTACATAAGAAAGTGCTCTTGCCTTGACTGCTGATAGCATGCCGTCCAATTTGGACAAGCAGGACACAAAAGAAAGTTGGTGTGGGAGACTGGTTTGTGTTCTGTCAATTATATTTTAGATAAATGCTGACTGGCCAGTAGCCAGGCAGGAAGTATAGGCAGAACAACCAGACAAGAAGTGGAGGCGGGTCAATGAGAACAGGAGAATTCTGGGAAGGAGGAAGCCCATTCCTCTGCAGTCTTTGCCTGGCTGCAGAAGAAACAAGATGTGGCTGCCTCGCCGAAAAAGGTACTGAGCTAACATAGACAAGAATTATGGGCTAATGTCAGATAGAAGAGTTAATAGGAAGCCTGAGCTAATGGGCCAATCAGTTTATAGTTAATGTAGACCTGTGTGCTTTCTTTGGGTCTTAACGACTGTGGGAACCAGTCAGGACAGAAACCTCAGACAACAGAAAGGGACTGCCAATCTTTGCCAAGACAAAGTAGGCCAGCCCTTCAGAACATCATGCTTCACAGAAAAGTCTGTCAGATATGTTAGGACTGTAGGCCAAAGATGGATGCCCCAACACTGGAGAGCATCTGTGGGTGATGGTTCAGTCAGTTGTTTCTGTCATTTCTCAATTTTTTTGGCAGTCCCTTGCTTGCACTTCCTGTTTACTCAGTTAATATTATTTCCTTCTTAGATCTTTGAGGAAGTTGAAGACTAGATAGATAGTTATAGTTACAGTTTTCCTTGTTTATCAGACTCAGGAAAAAAATTTCTAAAGAAATATAAAGTGTATAAGGTTAAGAGTCATAAAAGGATAATTTTTGGTAATGTGAGTTGGATTAAAAAGTGAATTAGGTACAGCACTTTGGAATCACCAAGATAGGATAGATAATGAAGTATTATAGTGGGATTTCATTTGTATTTTAACAAATAAAGCTTGCCTGAGGATCAGAAAAATAAAAACAGCCACACTGGTCAGACTTACAGACCAGGTAGCAATGACACATACCTTTAATCAATGTACTCCTATCATCCAAATTCACTCCAAAAAAATTATAAATCAACATCCTTTCTACTCCCAAACTAAGTTATTTATCAGTTTGTGCCACATGAGTGGTGCTGGGCAGATGGTACAAGTCTTCTTCTGGCCTGAGAATGGAGTCACATGCTGCTTATGAGACTGAGCTTCAGGGAACGGGCTCAGAAGTGGAAAGGACTGCTGCCAACCTGACAGCATGCCTTTGATCCCAGGACCACATGGTGGAAGTCGGGAACTGGCCTGCGCGTTGTCCTCTGACCTCCCCAGGTGTGCCATGGCTTGTGTGCCCGAACACATGTACACTTAAACTAAATTAGGTTAAAAAAATTACATAAAGTCATGGAGAGGCCCAGTCTGATTGTTCCACCTATGATGTGGGAATGATTTCTTATTAATAAAGAAACTGCCTAGGCCCATTTCATAGGCCAATCCTTAGGTAGGCGGAGAAAACAGAACAGGATGCTGGGAGAAAGAAGTTGAGTCAGGGAGTCGCCATGGTTCTC
>NW_004949413.1:42729-44857 GCF_000317375.1 Microtus ochrogaster | reverse complement strand
GTTTATAAATGTTCTTTTACATTTAAAGGGGATATGATATAGCTATGAATAATTTACATTAGAATAGATTTTGCTTTATTGTAGAGATTTAAGGTCAATTTTGTTATATGTATATACATATTTCTGCTATTGATTAAGATATTGTGATTATGTAGTTCACTTAAAATGTAAGCTTGTTAATAGATAATCATAATAGTCAAGTTTGTCGTCTTGTTAGTTAAGATTTTCTAGATGTACATAGATATATCTTAGATAGACATTCTTCACATCTTTCAAAGACTATAAAATATGCTATTTAATGTTTTAATAACTTAGGACTTTTCATGACAATGAGACACTCTGCTCCTGGCATCACCAATCTACTTCAAGAGGAAGATGGGCATCAAAGAGTATCCTTATGGAGTTTGATAGTCATTTGGGCAAGAAACTGTTCTTGCCTGGACTATTGCATAAACTGGACACAGAGAACCCACAGAGAGAGGACTGCTAAACTTGCCTAAAGATGAGATGATCTTTCGGAGTTCCTGATTCATGAAAGAGTCTGCGACACATTCTGCAGGACACAACAGATAGTGACTAAACTGACTTTAAATTTTCCTGCTTTATGGAAATGTCTGCTACATACCATGGGCCTGTAGGCCAAAGATGGATGCCCCAACAATACAGAGAAACTTTGGGTGACTGTCCAGGCAGCAAAATGTCTCTGTCATTTCTAGAGTTTTGGATTTCTTGTTTACTTAAGTAATATTATATTCTTCTGGAGTCTTTGATAAACTTAAAAAATGGTTAGTTATAGTTTTCCATTGTTATGATAAAAGATAAGGTAGATATAAATATTACAACTGTAATTCTTGCTTAATAACTTTTGTTATATATAATTTTGCTATGTTAAAGTTAAAGCCTTCCTTTTGTTGTTTAAACAGAAAAATGAAAAGTGATGGAGGAAGGTCATTGGTTAATTGAATAAAGAAGCTGCTTGCCCTGATAGGTTAAAACATAGGTGGGAGGAAGAGGAAGTGAGGTCAGACTCCACAGCTCTCCTCTCGGGGCAGATGCTTCCGAGAGACACAATGCTCCACTCTTGCGGGCAGAGGCGAGAGCTCTGCTCTCTGAGGCACACGCGATGAAGCTCCGACCCAGGATGGATGTAGGCTAGAATCTCCCTGGTAAGCCACCTTGTGGGCTACAGCAAATTATTAGAGATGGGCTAGTCCTGGTGTGAGAGTTAGCCTAGAAGAGGCTAGATAGAAATGGCCAAGCAGTGATTAAATGAATACAGCGTCTGTGTAATTATTTCGGGTAAAGCTAGCCTTGTGGTCAGCAGGGTGCTGGTGACGCAGCCCTGCCGCACCAATTACTACACACCTATACTTCCTGCCTGCCTACTGGCCAATCAGCATTTATTTAAAATATAATTGACAGAATACAGATCATTTTCTCAAACCACTCCCCCCTTTAAAAAAAAACAGGAATTCTGAATCTAATACCCTTTGCTTAGCTTTTCACCTGACCATTAGCCATAAAAAACTTAGAACCAACATTCTAAACAAAGGAAAATATCCACAGTCCACTTTTGGGGAATGTGGTTGTAGTTTTACAGGCTACTTTCTGCTGGCTGGGGGCACTGATAATCTTATGGGACCTAAAGAAAATTTAGAATTATGATCAAGTCCTGACTGGAGTATCCTGTGAGGCTTGATCATCTCAGGCAGCAGTCTTGAGGCTGTTCTGGATGTAGAAGTCAGACATATCGGACATCGGTTCCTATCAGAGATTTCTCAGGTAGTCTTCCTTGATCAAACCTGATTTTTCTTAACTCACAATGAATCCACAACTTCTCATTTCCTGTGGAAACAAAAACAAATCCTCTTCTACAAAGTTGTTGCGGGAGGTCCTTCCGCTCCTCCAGCCTATAGCCGCTGTGATGCCAGCCCATTGGGGCGTGGTCTCTCTCCCTTTAAAAAAGCGGCCACTTCTTTCTCTCACTCTCTTCACTTCCTGCTCGGATGGCGACTAGACTCCCTTCCTGGCTGACGGTGATCTGTAAGTTTTTTCCCCTTTAAATAAATAATACCCTATTAATCATAACTCCAAAATGCTGTGGCATTGTTTGTGACTTACGCCTACA
>NW_004949413.1:1634-13491 GCF_000317375.1 Microtus ochrogaster | reverse complement strand
TATGTAAGAGCTAGCCAATAAGAGGCTGGAACTAATGGGTCAGGCAGTGATTAAAAGAATACAGTTTCCGTGTAATTATTTCGGGACATAACTAAGCTAGCCATGTGGGCGGCCGGGCGCTGGGGACGCAGCTCTGCCGCTCTTATTTCAACACCCCCCAAAAAAAAAGAATTAAAGGGCAGGAAAATCTGAAGGGCAACAGACTTCCAACAGAGCCAGCAGTTGAAGGAAGGTGTTTATCAGGCATGAGGAAATATACATGCACAACAGGCACTCACAGAGCAGCAGCTGGATTCAGAAAGCAGAAAATACAGCCTTTTCTCAAGGCCTGTGGAGTTTACAGTCTCTGAAGTGTCTACTGCCCCCACTTCAGGGTTGGTCAGTCTGAGACAGAGACAAAGGTTGCTGGGTCTGCAACTGTTGCAAGACAGGTCCTGATCAGATCAGTTGTTGAGACAGTCTATCAGCAGGGGGCCTCTTGGTGGGAGAGGAAGCTGCCAGACTTTCATCTCTAGTCAGAAGGTTGAGCAAGAAGCTGGCCATCTTGGATATTCATCACCTTTGTTACCTAGCCATGGCCCCTCTCCCTAATCTGTCTGCCTACCAGGGAGTTTGTCTAACTCCTGATTGTAGCACAATGTCTAAATCGTTCTTAATGATAAAAACTCAGAGTCAGGTATTAGGGGGTAAAAATGGAAAGATCAAAGAAGCAGAGTAGACAGCCACAACATCTTATGTCTAAATCCTCAGACTGAATGGGGTATCTTGTCTCTACAAATCGCAGACTGAAGGCCTGAACTTCTGTCTCTTTTCACCTTATATTCCTTTCTTGGCCCAGCAATATCCCTTTTTGTCTCCACCTCCCTAGTGTTGGGATTAAAGACATGTGACTCTCAAGTACTGGGATTAAAGGTCAGTGTCATCATTGCAAGGCTCCTTTTCTCTTTTAGACTGGACCAATCTCCTCTAGCCCAGGCTGGCCTTGAAATCACAGAGATCCACCTGTCTCTGCCTCCCAAGTGCTGGGATTACAGGCGTGCGCCACCACCGCCTGCTGAGATTTTTCCTAATTTTTAAACTGGCAAAGAAAAAAACCCAATCAAGACGCATAGAGTGTATCAAAAGGGAAGCCAGTTGATGCACTGCTCATACCCAGACAGATTCCATTGGTGGTTGCCTTTCCCCTACTCCGTCGCCTTCAGGATTATGGGCTTTGCACAGCTAGGGCTGGGGGTCAGTGTCAGTGAGAGCAACAGGAAGGCCAGCCGACTTGGTTGTGAGCAGGCAAAAAAGCATGGCTTGGAGGGTGACGTCATGTCAGGGCCCTATTCGAATAGATCTGCATTGTGACATTCTCTCGCCGGTTATGGTGGCGCACGCAGGTAGGATTTGCTGAAGGAGGCAGCGATCACGAGTTTGAGGCCAGCAACGTTTTTTTTTTCTTTCTTTGCTCCCCCTCCATTGCACAGCTCGCCCGCCCCTCCCACATCCACGCTTCTCAACAAATTTCACACACACACACCGCTTCAGGACAGGCTCCAAAACCACAGAGAAACCCTGTCTCGAACCCCCCCCCCAAAGAAGAGAACCCTGCCCCCAATCTTTTTTTTCTTACCATTGTATGTTTTTCTTACATTGGTATGATTATTATCCTTGTGAATGAATTGTTATTTATCTTTTCCAATAGGCTTCTCCTCTTCAAACTGAACCTTTATTTTTTTAATTAATTAATTAATTAATTTATTTATTTATTAAAGATTTTTGTCTCTTCCCCGCCACCGCCTCCCATTTTCCTCCCCCTCCCCTAATCAAGTCCCCCTCCCTCGTCAGCCCAAAGAGCAATCAGGGTTCCCTGCCCTGTGGGAAGTCCAAGGACCGCCCACCTTCATCCAGGTCTAGTAAGGTGAGCATCCAAACTGCCTAGGCTCCCACAAAGCCAGTACGTGGAGTAGGATCAAAAACCCATTGCCATTGTTCTTGAGTTCTCACCAGTCCTCATTGTCTGCTATGTTCAGCGAGTCCGGTTTTATCCCAGGTTTTTTCAGACCCAGGCCAGCTGGCCTTGATGAGTTCCCGATAGAACATCCCCATTGTCTCCGTGTGTGGGTGCACCCTTCGCGGTCCTGAGTTCCTTGCTCGTGCTCTCTCTCCTCCTGCTCCTGATTTGGACCTTGGGGTTGTAGTCCGGTGCTCCAATGTTGGACTCTGTCTCTGTCTCCTTTCATGGCCTGATGAAGGCTAATATTCAGGAGGATGCCTATATGTTTTTCTTTGGTTTCTCCTTATTTAGCTTCTCTAGGATCACTAATTAGAGGCTCAATGTCCTTTATTTATGGCTAGAAACCGAATATGAGTGAGCACATCCCATGTTCCTCCTTTTGGATCTGGCTTACCTCACTCAGGATAGTGTTTTCTATTTCCATCCATTTGCATGCAAAATTCAAGAAAGTCCTTGAAAATTCAAGAAGGCGGGCGGTTAGGCAGCTGGGCGTGACCGCAGCCCTGCTAGGACCAGGTCACGTGCCCTTCCGAGGCGGCATCAGCACTAGGCAGCCGCAGAAGGGGACACGGAACAGTCAGCTCTGGGTCAGGGGCTCTGGGAACTATGGCACTGTGCGCACGGGCCGCACTGTGCGTGCTGCAGGTACTGGCGCCTGAGGCTGCAGCGGCAACGTGTAGCAGGGCAGGGCAAAAACGAAGAAGGAAGCAAGGCACAGAACACCGGCAGGTGAGAAGAGGGGGCAGTCTGTGCGGAGGAGACGGAGGCCCTGGCATGGCGACCAGAGGCTCGGAGCGGAGGTGGGTATCCAAAAAGCCCCAAAGTTCGAGCGTCAAGTGATGGGCTTGGTCGATCGGAAGTTGATATTAACCAGACCAACTTAAAATAATATTCAGCTTTAATAAACATTAGAAAGGAAACTTACAAAACCGGGGTTCCAGCGATCCAGGAGCACAGGGGGCAAAAAGGAAGAGCAAGCATGCCTGCATGCTTTTATCTGTTTTGTGTGGCCCCAGGGGGACACACCCTAACAGAATGTGATTGGCTGTAGTTCCCCATCATATGCTGTTATATTGGTGACATATTACCTGTACAAGGCTTAGAGCTTGAGTAAACTATTCTAAATACAGAAAAATGCAAAACACTACTGTTTTCTTATTTTTTTTATACTTATTTATTTATTATACAATATTCTGTCTGTGTGTATGCCTGCAGGCCAGAAGAGGGCACCAGACCCCATTACAGATGGTTGTGAGCCACCATGTGGTTGCTGGGAATTGAACTCAGGACCTTTGGAAGAGCAGAGAATGCTCTTAACCTCTGAGCCAACTCTCCAGCCCCCCTGTTTTCTTATTTTTAAGACAGCTTCAAGTTGCTTGTCTATTTCATCCTTCAGGCAACAAATACCCACGAATATTGTGACTTAGTAAAACGGTTCTCATAAATCTTTTTAACCCTTCTGATCTCTGCGACATTGTCAAAAGTCCTTGTAATGCTCAAGCTGAGGTAAACTAAATTATGCTGGATAAAGGTGCGTTGAGAAAAAAATGGCAATTCCTCCATCAGATAGTATAACCTATCTTATAATGACTGAGCTCCAAACACAGATAACTATGAAGATAGCTAGATCTCCCAAGAGGCTTGAAGAAACCTGAGCAGTTCTCCAGAACACTGCCCTTGTCCATCCCACTTTTAGTCAGAATCAGACCTTCCTCGAAATGGGGGCCAAGAATCAGTGAGTGGTCCTTGTGTTCCAGGGACACCAGTGGTTCACACATGTGGCTAATTCTCACATCTAGGTTAACCCATTTCTCTTAATGTGAGTAGCATCAGTCTTATCAGGAAAGATTCAGCATGTCTGACCTGGCAGCTGGCTTCATCGTGTCTGCCCTGGAGAGGACAGGCATGGCGTCTGCCTCACTTCTTCTTCCTCCCAGCATTCTGTTCTGTTTACTCCACCCACCTATGTTCTAACCTAGCCAAGTAGTTTCTTTATTAATTAACCAATGAAAACAACCGATTGATATATGACACTCCCACATCATCTCTTGGTCCTGGTCCTTGGAGGAGAAAACGCCCTTTTCAGAAACTAAAGAGCTTGCCTCTAATCCAAACTTCAGAGAACTTCAGGGAAGAACAAGGTTGGCCCTGGCATCGACCTTTTCATTCCTCTGAATGTTTGGTAGCCTCACAAAAGGTTCATACAAATACACCTTAGGCGCTCTTCTCCAGCGAAGTAAGGTGGTGTGAAAATGATGAAAATAAGTCACAAATGTAGCTGGAAGCCTTGTCTCTGTCCCCTACAGTGCTGCTGGACCTATTTCTCTCCCCCATCTCCTGCCGGCTCCTGAAGCCACTGATGAAATAATCATTAGGAGGAGGAGTATTAATTATAATTGTTTGGCTGATGGCTCAGGCTTCTTGCTGACTAGCTCTACATATAAGTTAACCCATTTCTGATCATCTGTATATTGCCATGTGTCCCATGGCTTACTAGTATACTCTGGCAACCTACTCTTCTGGCAGATGCCGGCATTTCTGGACTGCACCTTCTTATTTTCTGTATCTCTGGTTGGATTTCTCACCCAGCTATATTCTGCTCTGCCATAAGCCAAAGCAGCCTTAGTTATCAACCAACGAAAGTAACACTTATTTGCAGCATACAGAAGGGCATCCCACATCACACAAGTCTCTCTTTCGGGTAGTTGAAGTATGAGTTTCAACATCTGAATGTAGAGAGGACATAAACATTCCATGTGTAATGCCCAACGCAAAGCTCAAATAGGCACTAACTGTGCACAGCTGCAAACCTCAAGAAAGAAAGTCACCTAGACACCCAGAATCACCCTATAATCACCTGTTTCATTCACAGTGGAAACAGCTGCATGAGGAATAACAACCCATCCCACAAGGATGGAATTATTTTCTCTCCAGGATGAAGATGGTGACTGGGGCTTCCTAGGTCTTAGGCAAGAGCAAGACAAATACTTGACAGGATAAAAGTCATATTACTAAAAGTCGTAGATAGAAGTTTCTGTCCTGTCCAGTTCCACAGTCATTCAGTCCCAAATAAACACCCAGAGGATTATATTAATTATAAACTGTTTTACCTATTACTCAGGTTTATTACTAACTACCTCTTATAACTTAAGTTAACCCATAATTCTTTTTTTTTAGATTTATTTATTATGTATGCAATGTTCTGCCTGCATGTGTCCCTGCAGGCCAGAAGTTGGCACCAGATCTTATTACAGATGGTTGTGAGCCACCAAGTGGTTGCTGGGAATTGAACTCAGGACCTCTGGCAGAGCAATCAGTGCTCTTAACCACTGAGCCATCTCTCCAGCCCCTTAACCCATAATTCTTATCTATGTTTAGCCATGTGGCTTGCAACCTTTTCTCAGTAAGCTATTCTCATCTTGCTTCCTCTGCATCTGGCTGGCAACTGACTCTCTGCCTTTTCCCTTCCCAGAATTCTCCTAGTCTGACTGCCCCACCTATGCTTCCTGCCTGGCTTTTGGCCAGTGTTTTATTGAACAAATATGGGTGACAAATCTTGACAGTGTACAAGAGCATTATCCCCGGCATTTACTCTTTTTCCTTTTCAAAACAAAAACTCTGAATCTAATCTCCTTTGTTTAGCTTTTTTTCCCTGACCATTATCCATAACAACTTGTAACCAACATTCTAAACAAAGACAAATATCCATAGTTCATTTCTGGGAATGTAGTTTTCTAGGATACTTCCTGTTGATTGGGGGCACTGATAATCTTATAGGGACCCAAAGAAAATTTAGGATTATAGTCAAGTCCTAACTGGAATATTCTGTGAGGCTGGATCATCTCAGCCAGGAGTCTTGAGGCTGTAGAACTCAGAGGAAAATGCAACAGAGGTGCTCTGAAATGTTGGATTGTCTGGGTCATCCATTCCTGTTGGAGATTTTTCAGTGGTCTTTCTTGATCAAACCTTCTTTTTCTTTTCTTTTCTTTTTTTTTTTTTTTGGTTTTTCGAGACAGGGTTTCTCTGTGGCTTTGGAGCCTGTCCTGGAACTAGCTCTGTAGACCAGGCTGGTCTCGAACTCACAGAGATCCACCTGCCTCTGCCTCCTGAGTGCTGGGATTAAAGGCGTGCGCCACCACCGCCCGGCTTTTTCTTAAACCTTCTTTTTCTTAAAACCAATAACGAACCCACAGCCTCTCATTTTCTGTGTAAACAAAACCAAAACCTCTTCTCAGAAGTAGCATATCTTTTGACTTAAATTTTGAAGTCAAAGCATTTTAAAAACATATAGATTAGGTTAATCCAGCAGCATTTATAATCAAATGTCTTTTAGCAGTTGTTGCTCCTTTTTCAGAAGTCAAACAATTCAAAGGCAACATAATAACATATACTATCCAGAATCTGTGTGTTTTCCATCTTTACATGGCCTTTTTTTAACTCTATTTCTTATGTTTTTATTAATTAATTTTTGTTTTTTGATAAAGGGCTTTTTTGTGTATCTTTGGCTATCCTGGAACTCACTCTGTAGACCAGACTGACCTCAAACTCACAGCGATCAACCTGCTTTTGGCTCCCAAGTGTTAAGTTTTAAGCCTTGTGCCACCACATCTGACCAATCTATTCTTTTTAAAAGGACATTCTCTATCCTTTTTCTTTCCTGTCCCAAGACTACATATGTTTTTAAACACACTGTAAACCATTTAGAGGTTTTTTTAATCTGAATTTATTTTTACTGTATATCTCTATCTTTTTCTGATCACGTGAGTTTTTAATCTGCTAAGTGGATATGGCCGGGATTAAAGCTGCGGCTGTGGCGGCTGGCTCCACCCTATTCTTTAGTCTTTGAGAGTCTAGCTTTATGGTGAAGGTACAAGCAGGAGCCATATTTATTGCCACAACTCTGTAGAGTTTCTAGGTCCCACCACCAAGAACTATGCCCCTAACTGCTCATAAAGACCAATTAATTGTTTGGTAATAGGACCTCTTAAAAGAGCTGACATGTGTCAGGATCCGATGCCCCAACATAAACTACTTTTCCCTCTCTGGACTGCTGCAGAGGTGTGGGAAAAATTGAGACACAGTTCACACAGCAATAGCAGAAGGGAGTCTCAGGCTTCATTCATTCCTGAAGATCGCCTGCGTTTATTATTCAAACATCTTTTATTCTCCAAGGTAAACTAAGGCGAAAGCTCATTAATATTCTTTTTCCGGGGAGGGGGGAGTGCAGTCACCTTGGAATTCACACCTCTTCCCAGGCGAGCTATATAATAACAAAAGAGAAGGAGCAATACATCCTGGGCCTTTTGTTAGGTAGTGGCAGGCTGTCTAGAAGGATAGTAACAGCCTTGGATACCAACCTTGGCCCGAGAACTTGGCTGTCACACCATGTAGAAAACATGGGCCTACAGTCATGCAGTTTTTGTTGCTAACGCTGAGTCAGGAAGTCTTTCTTAAAGGAATGGCACCTCTGCTTGCCACAAGCAAAGAGAGCCTACTACAAAAGTAAGGTGGTTACCAAGAAGCTCCACTTGATTCTGTTCTTGTCTATCTAAAATCCTTTCTTTTTGATGTTTTCTCAGACTCTATGTGGAAAAATCTTGACAAGTATTTGGGCACCATCTTTAGATGGAAGTTTTTGTCCTACCCAGTCCCACAGCCATTCTGTCCCAAATAAACACAGAGAGGCATACATTAATTATAAATTGTTTGTCCTGTTGCTTGGGCTTATTACTAACTACCTCTTACAATGTAAATTTACCCATAATTCTTATCTATGTTTAGCCATGTGGCTCGGTACCTTTTCTCAGTCAGGCATTCTCATCTTGCTTCCTCTGCTTCTGGCTGGTGACTGACTCTCTGCCTTTCCTCTTCTGAGAATTCGCCTATTCTAGTTTCCACACCTATAATTCCTGCCTGGCTACTGGCCAGTCAGTTTATAATTAATATAAGCCTCTATGTGTTTCTTTGGGACAGAATGGCTACAGGACCAGGTGGGACAGAAACTTCTGTCTACACTAAACCTACCAATATTTGATGATTTTTCAGCTATACAACACAGCTATACTGAAAGAGGACAAATGTGTACAAAGCTACCTTGATACATAACATCTAGTTCATAGTTGTTCTCTAGAGCCAGAAATGTTCTAACCCATTGCTCCACCTGTCCCTTTGAAGTTTTGCATTGTGCGTATGTACCTGGGCCTAATCTTGAAACACTATGTAATCAATCTGCTGGGCAGTAAATTCCATATCAAAGTGAGGAATGCTATAATGTAACAGGAAGGACTATGTTCTTTGGATCTAAACAGTCACCTCTCCTCCGAAAGCAGCAGTACCTGCCACTACCACGTTTCCTGAACCACAGCAACAAAACAAAATATGTGACTGTTATTCTTCACCCTCCTCCATTGTCTTCAAAAAGAGAGGAGATGGCAAATGTCTGTATCAGACAGTGCATACAACAGAGCTCCTAGTGATGCTACCCGACTGAGAATTTCAGAGAAAGAGACAGAGGGGTGAACATGATAGAAATGCTTGGAGCACATCACAAGGCCGCCTGAGGCCAGCTGGTCCTGCCGTTGCATCTGGAAACTGCTTGAAATGTGTAATTTGCCCTATCTATGGAGAATTGCCCAGAGTTTTAAACACCTTCTGTTTTCATGGAATTAGAAGCAATGTATAATTTTAAACTGAGTGAAAAGGGACTAAAGAGATGGCTCAGTGGCTAAGAGCACTTGCTGCTCTTGCAAAGTACCTGGGTTCTGTGTGCAACACTCACACGGTGGGTGTGACTCCCTTTGTAATTCCAGTTGCTCCAGTCACAAGGGATCTGACCCCCTCTTCTGATTTATTATATCCCTACATAGAACCTGTTTGGTCCTCATACTGTTACTTGTATATGTGTTCAGGGCTGATCATTTGGCACTGGTTGGTGTGCTCTTCCCTCCAGAGAACCACCTCGCCCACTCCCAACTCCCCTCAGTTGACTGTCATTCTTTGTAAAGGGTTGAGGCCTCATGGCCTTCTTCCCCTTCCGGTTTGACATGATCCTGGGTGTCATTCTGATTCAGCTCTCCTTTGGACAGTTGAAGAGACATTACTGACATAGTTTCTGATGTTACTAGAAGACCATCTCACAGCAAACTCCCTGATCTTCCAGCCTTCTCTTCCACAACCTACCCTGAGCCTTAGGCCTATGTGGATCTTAGAATGTTTATAGTTGTAAGATATGTATTGCCCTATTATTGTAAGTTCATATCTTTAGAATTAGAGTGAAATTCCTCGAAAGTGCATACAATTAGACCTTTCCTTTTTCATTCAAATACAATAATCTCTGCCTTTTGACCCTGAGGCTAAACATGGGCATCCATACTGTTGGCACTAATATTGCTCATAAATGGACTGCCTCATTTTTTAAATACAGTTTTATCTGTATTCAGTTACTTCTACCATGAAGTCCTCAGAAATAATTAAAGAAGTCTGGAGTATTTTATCCAGTATTTTTTTACTGTCTTAGTTACTTGTATAGTTTTGTCAGATATCTACAATCCCGTCACAGTCTGCATAGATTTAATAATGTACCAATTTGTTCAACATTAAGAACTCACACCAGAGTAATTCTGGCTATCCTACTTGTCAGACACACACTTTCATATCTACCATTTTTATCATTAATCACATCTGCTATAAATCTCAAATCGGAGCGCTATATCTGTTGTTATGCTGCCAACTTTCTAGTAAAGAAAGGAAGAGGAGAGGAAACACTGAGGACTTTCATGTGTCCACCTCAGTCCTGATTCTTTCCTGGTTTAGGTTTCTGTCAAGGGTCATTGCCCCTGGCCTCAAGAAGTCTCTTTGCTACCTCAATCATTTGCTAGTAATGAATTCTCTCACTTTTCCTTACCTGGAAATTCCTCATTTTATGTTCTTATTAGAAATTATGGCTGGATATAGATTTCTTGAATAATCTTTTAAGATATATCACAACTACTTATATGGGGCTAGGAACCATGAACAGTCCATGGCACAGGTGTAGGGATCAGAGAACATCATTTCTCTCTTCCAGCGTGAGAGTCCTGACAAACTCAGCTTACCAGTCTGGGCATCGAATCCCTTTACCTGCCTTTCTTACTGGCCCAACTGGAGATTTCTGAGTTGGTAGGTTATTTCAGCTTTTTCCTCTCAAGGATACTCAGTAGTTTCACGTTTATCATGTGGAATGTTCAAAGAATTTCCCCCTTATTTTTGTGTGTTAACAGATTGACCATGCTACCTAGAAATGTGTAGAGATTTAGTTTGTTTACTTGGTTTGCTTTTTCATTTATTGAGTTTGGAATTCTCTATGCTCCCTAACTCTGTATAGCAAGTGGGTCTTTGAACACCAAATGGGAGGAATCCAAAGCTACAATTTTCTCAATCTTTCCTCCTTGCTTCCCTCTCCTTATATTCAGGGAAATCAGTTAAAATATTTGACATTGCCTGATATTTTCCACTAATCTGTAGGCAGGCGCTCAACATTTTTGCTTATTGAACCAGATCATTTCTGTTGGTATTTTTCAAGATGGCCTTGCCTTCTACCCTCTTTAATTTGCTGCTAAATTCTGTACATTTAGTTTTTTTCACTCTTTCTATTTGGCTTTTTTCAGAACCCTAGTTCTTTGTTGGAGCCAGTTATATCATTCCCATGTTATGACTATTACTGTCATTAAAGTCACATCAAATTTACATTTTAAATGCTTTTGCATTAGATTCATTGTTGACTCCAACTTCAAGAGAGTTTTGAAGTCTGTTTTGTAGCATATTTTTCCCTAGTGACTGTTACATTTTGCCAATTTTCCCATGCCTAGGGATTTAGGCATATTAGGCACTGTGGATGATACTGCCCCAAAGTTCTTGATTATAGTGGTGAATCCTAAACACTGTTTACTTTTGTTCTTGTGCAGTTGAACAGGTTGCTGTTTAGTTTTTACAAACAGAGGCTCGATTTTCAGCTCACTGGGGACTAGAAAGTCAGCAGGCTTCTTTTAGTTAAGTCATCATTATTGTTCAGACACAACTAATTATTCTTCAGTAATAGACTCTCCAGGATTTCAGTGGAAAGACAAAACTACTCTAACTTGATTCAAACTTCAAATTCTGCCTGCACTATAGTACAAAGAAGTTGGCCTGGTGTGGTGGCACATGCTCTTAATCCCAGCACCAGAGAGAAAAAGAGAGGCATCGGGTCTCTGTGAGTTTAAGGCCAGGCTGAACAGTGAGACCTACATAGTAAAACCAGTCTCAAATAAAAATAAAAATTCTGCTTGGATTTATTCTGGACTTCTGTCTTTCTCCTGTTGTGGTGATAGAATAACCAACAAAAGCAACTCCAGAAAGGAAGAGCCCATTCTGGCTCACAGTGTGAGCTTGTGGTCCATTTGATGGGGGAGTCACAGTGGCGGGCATTGAGGCAGATAGCAGAATTTTGCATCTGTAGTCAAGAGGCAATAGCAGGGTTGTGGATTTAGCTCAGTGATAGAGTGTTTGCCTAGCAAGTACAAGGCCATGGGTTTGGTCCTCAACTCCAGAAAGAAAATAAAGACAAAAAAAACAAGAAAGACAAAAAAGAAAAAGGAAGGAAGGAAGGAAGGTAGGTAGGAGACAGATAGCAATGAATACTCGTCCTCAGCTGTCTCCTTTGTGTATAGTCCAGGATCCCAGCCCAGAGAATGCAAGGAATGGTACCAATCACAGCGGGTTGGTCCTTCCAGCTCTATTAACTCAACCGAAATAATCCCTCACAGTCATAACATCAGGTTTGACAACTCCTTTCTCCCCTTTACAATTTGACAGCAAAACACAGTACTCTAGGCCACAGCC
>NW_004949413.1:0-806 GCF_000317375.1 Microtus ochrogaster | reverse complement strand
AGCGGTGTTGCCAGGAGCAATTGTGTCTCACTACCACAAAATTCTGAGTTAGATTAAAGGCCATTTTCTACAGCTCTTTGAAGAAGTTGAAGATTATCTATCTATACTGAGTATAATCTCTATATATCTAGAGAACCTGGTTAGTCTAATTATAAATGACAAACTTAGATGACTATTTATCTATATAATTCTCAATATCTATCTAACTTAAAGACTAAGACAATAAACAACTGTGTAACAAATGAGGATCATGACCTCCAAATGTAAACACTGTACAAATATACATTGCAATATGGTAAATATATATCAATACACAAACATTATATAAGTATCTTAATCAGAGTTAGAAATGAACACTGCAATATGGTAAATATATACAATATATAATCAATACAATATATGTCAATACATAAAAATGTTTTAAACAGAGATAGAAACATGTATGTGTACAATAGTCAATATAATTTAACTTTGTATAAATATACAAGAATTGACACCAATATATTTGTCTAAAAACAGTAACTCACAATTACAAATCTATTATCGCATCATTCCCTCTTTTTTTTTCATAATGATCCCTGAGCTTATAAAATTCCTCCCCCAACCTCCCAACCCCTAAATGATGTCCCTAAACCCAGGGGCAAAACATCTTTGCTTTTCTTCATATCTATCATACTTTTCATTGAATATATCTATCATGCCTTTCAATGAATATATATATATATATATATATGTCTATATATGTCTATATGATTAATGTTTCAGTTTTTCACAATGAACAATGAGTTTTTCCTGAAGTGACATTT
>NW_004949412.1:44160-48701 GCF_000317375.1 Microtus ochrogaster | reverse complement strand
GTATCCAATCTCTTAGCCTGTGCCTTTTTATATGTGAGTTGAGTCCATTGACATTAAGTGATATTAATGACCAGTTGTTGTTAACTCTGATCACTTTTTTGGTAGTAGAGTTTGTGTGTATCCTTTCTTCGGGTTGTGCTGGTGAAGGGTCTCTAGATGTCTGAGTTATTGTGGTCATTGTTGGACTCCTTGGTTAGTAATTTTCCTTCTATTACTTTCTGTAAGGCTGTATTGTGGCTACGTATTGTTTAAATTTGTTTTTATCCTGGAAAATTTTGTTTTCTCCATTTATAGTGAACTAAAGCTTGGCTGGCTGTAGTAGTCCGGGCTTGCATCCATGGTCTCTTAGTGTCTGGAGTACCTCTCCAGGACCTTCTGGCTTTCATGGCTTCCATAGAGAAGTCAGGTGTAAGTCTGATAGGTTTACCTTTATAAGTAACTTGGCCTTTTTTCTTTGCAGCTCTTAAAATTCTTTCCTTATTCTCTATGCTTTGTGTTTTGATTATTATATGGCGAGGGGATGTTTTTTTTTTTTTTTTTTTGATCCAGTCTATTCGTTGTTCTGTATGCTTCTTGAACCTTCATAGGTATATCTTTCTTTAGGTTGGGAAAGTTTTCTTCTATAATTTTATTAAAAGTATTTTCTGGAACTTTGAGCTGCACCTCTTCTCCTTCTTCTACTCCAATTATTCTTAGGTTTGGTCTTTTTATCGTGTCCCAGATTTCCTGAATGCTTTGTGATGAGAGTTTGTTGGACTTGCTGTTTTCTTTGATCAGTGCGTTTATTTTCTCTATGTTATCTTCAGAATCTGAGATTCTTTCTTCTATCTCTTTTATTCGGTTGGTTATGCTTGTTTCTGTCATCTCTATTTGTTTACCTACACTTTCCATATCCAGCCAGCCCTCTGTTTGTGTTTTCTTCCTTCCCTCCATTTCGGTTTTCAAGTCTCGAAGTGTTTCCATTATCTGCTTGATTGTTTTTCCTTGGTTTCCTAGGGTAGCATTCACTGATTTACTCAATTCTTCAAACTTTCTGTTATACTTCTCATCCATTTCTATAAGGGCATTTTTTTTACATGCTGTTTAAGGGCCTCTATCACTTTCATAAAGTCAATTTTTTCTACTTCTTCTTGATTAAGGTGTTCATGTCCTCCTGTTGTGAGGTCGCTGGGTTCTGGTGTTTTCATGTTGTTTTTCAGATTGTTGGGTGAATTCTTGCATTGTCGCCTGCCCATCTATTCTTCCGAATGCTCTCCTATGGATCTTCTTTTACAGGATCAGGTCTCCTAGTTCACTGATGTACCTTCCCATTGATGTCACTCCCCAGTGATGGCTCTCCTGGTGCCTAGATCAGATCTCTGTGCTGCTGGGTAGCTCGTAAACAAAGGGCCTACCTTGCTTGCTGCAGGCAGGCTATTGAGACAAAGGAACTACTGCCCTCCCGGATGCCCTCCTGATTCTGATTTGGTCCCAGCATCCAAACAGGCTGAGCTGAGAGATGTTATGTTATGTGGACAAAGAGGGGAGGGAGGCAGACGGAGGGAGAGAGGGTTCTTGATGCAAGCTGGGTGGGATAGGAAGAGAGAGGAGGTATTGGGCATTATAGCCCGTGCGGGATGACCAGGAAGTGTAGGAGGGATGAGGAACGTCTGAGTTCCCTGTTCCAGGCTGCTGCCGTGGGTCAGAAACTCACGCAACAAAATGATGGCTCTCCTGGTGCCCAGATCGGATCTCCATGCTGCTTGGGTAGCTAGTAAACAAAGGGCCTACCTTGCTTGCTGCAGGCAGGCTATTGAGACAAAGGAACTACCGCCCTCCTGGTTGCCCTCCTGATTCGGATTCCTTCCCAGCGCCCGGAACAGACTGAGCTGGGAGATGTTATGTGGCCAATGCCGGGAGGGAGGCAGACGGGGGGGGGGGGGGGGGGGTTCTGGATGCAAGCTGGGTGGGATAGGAAGAGAGAGAAGTTATTGGGCAGCATAGCCCCTGCAGGATGACCAGGAAGTGTAGGAGGGATGAGGAATGTCTGAGTTCCCAGTTCCGGGCTGCTGCCTGAAAACAGTATTTTTGATCAGAGGAATGTATGGCTCCCTACTCCTATAGAAAATTAACATGAGACCCATACCTATGACATCTCTTTAGAAAACAATCCTTTGAATAGGATGGGAAAATTTGACTGTTGCAGATATACATAGAACAAGATATAAATTTCAGATTATAAACCTTCACTTACCATTTGTTTTCTTCAGTTCCTCCACAAGGAACTGTGCTTCTTCTTGAATTTGGTTCTCAATACTCCTTTTCCCCATGCCCAGTTTTCTCAAGGTTAAGAGTGAGAAGTGCCTTGTTTCTTTCCATGCATCTCCATTGCTAAAACCAATGCCTAAAGAAATTGGAATAGAAGACCAGGGAGTATGTCTGAGAGACAGATAAAGGAACAGACTGATCTCAGTATAGAGTCCCAAACTTATCCTGAAGAGCAACATGACTTCTGCTTTCCACCTTCCACCTCACTATGTATACTACCCAGTATACACAGAAGCACATGCATACTTACCAAGGTCTTTAGAAATCATCTGAAGAATTGGGACACTTCCTCTTCCACTAAACTCCTCCCCATGACCTATGAGAGCTTCTTTTATTGCCTCATAGCCATGTAACACCACTGTAGGTTTCATGCCAAAATACAGAGTGAACACAGGGCCATAGATTTTAGAGAACTGAAATGATAATAGAAAACACACATATTCTAAAAATGCCACTGTAGTTTACCTATTCTTACTGGTAATAGAACTGTGTTAAAAATATTTATGCAGAAAAACTAAGTTTGAAGTTTGTATATACCTTTCAATATGATGATTGTTACATATAGATGACCTTCTGCGTTCCAGCAATATCCCAGGCCACTTATAGTCTAAAGAGAAGGAATCACCTTACTATGATACTCAACAAGTCCCTTTGTCATAGTTCACAAAGTACCTGAAGTAAAAATTCCACACTCATTTACTGGGTTCTAATGCAAAGGAGTAGAGCCCTTAAATCCACACTATTCTTATCCATTTTTTGGATACTGCAGATCATTCTCATGCTAGCTACATACTGACATAGACATCAATAGTCACATGACTTCTGTGGACCCAGTTGTGAAATACTTTCTGTTGAAAATTACAAAACCTGTGAAGAAGGGTAAACATCTAAACTCTTGGGTCAGCACAAGAGTTCAAATTCTATCCTCATCTATTATTACAAAAGTACAGAGTAAGCGTCACAGAAGCTGCACCACAATATACATAACTGTAGAAAAATATTCTCATCATGAAGTATTTTTGGTCGTTGGCATAGGCTTTGTATGGAATCAAAGGAGATCGGGAAACCACAGTATAAGTTAGGCCACACTGTTTATGGTTTCCTTTTCCTATGTGATCCCCTGCCCATTGCTTTACTTTTAATCAGGATCCAATTAATTCTACAGAGGAAGGCATGAATGAATAATCCAAGAACAATGTATTTCTACATTTATGATTCATTTAAATAATATTCATTGTAATGCTAATGCCAATTGTTCTTAATATTGAACACCTAGAGTCAGATATTAGGGGGTGAAAGCTGAGAGATCAGAGAAGCAGTTAAGCCAGCCACTAGAGGGACTTTTACCTCTGCAGAATTCTCAGATTCAAAGGCGTGATCCTGTCTTTTGAACCTCAAACTGCATCTCCAGACTGAATCCTCAGACTGAATGCTCAGACTGTATCCTCAGAAGGCCTGCTCAGAGCACATCTAAGCTCTTGTCTCCTCCCGCCTTGAGTTCTCTCTCTGCCCAACCATATCACTTCCCTTCTCTACCTCCCTGGTACTTGATTTAAAGGTGTGAGCCAGTACCACATGGCTCTGTTTCTTTTTGGGATGGCACCAGTATAGTGTAGCTCAGGGTGGCTTTGAACTCACAGAGGTCTGTCTGCCTTTGTCTTCCAAGTCCTGGAATTAAAGTTATGTGCCACCACTGCACATATCTTTAATTAGTTCTAATTTAATTAACACATACCTGAAATTAGTTCTGCACTTTGCTCTTTAGGCAAGAATTATTTGTTAGGTCACAAAATATCACTATAATTGTCAAGTCTTCACCATTAGTCAAAATAATAGAAAATGTTTGTGAAAGCAGTATTTGAAAACTTGTTTATTACTAATTACAACTGCAGTAGTACAGGCAAGTCTCAGAAAAGACAAAAACAACTTTACTGTTTTTCACTCTACATCCATTTAAAAAATATTATCTCTATTACTAGAGTTTCTTTGAAAGTAGCATCACTTATATCTGTCTTTACAAAGTGCCAGACAAGCATAAACTATACTTACATTGGTAAAGACTTGGTGAACATTTTTTACATCTATCTGGTGGATATTGCCAATAATTGGCAGAGGAGTAGGTCCAGGAGGTAGCTTCCCTCTCTTAGAACTCAATTTCCAGTATGAGAACAGAAGCAGACATGTCAGAATGAGCACCAAGACCATGAGCAGATCCATGGTTAGCCTTTCCACTG
>NW_004949412.1:37511-43765 GCF_000317375.1 Microtus ochrogaster | reverse complement strand
TAATGGATATGTAATTAGCATATGCTCATTTCACAAAGTAATAGGATTCAAAATGATATTTTTATTCAAGTGTATCGTGTACTTTGACAGACAGTTTCTTCCTTTTCATTGTCTAGTTCTTCATCACTCTTTCTGTACTTAGTTTCTGCTTGCAAATATCCCCCTATATTATTAGCAAAGCTACTCTAGAATAACATAAAATATAGACTTTATGATAATTTATGCTGGAGAGGTTGTGGGGTAAAGGGAACACTCCTGCATTGCTGGTGTGATCACAAGCTGGTACATCCCCTTTGGATGTCAGTGTTGCAATTTCTCAGAAAATTAGGAAACAACCTTCCTCAAGACCCAGTAATACCTCTTTTGGGTATATATCCAAAGGCTGTTCAATCATGAAACAAGGATATATGTTAAACTATGTTCATAGCAGCCTTGTTTGCCACAGCTAGAATTTGAAAACAACCTAAACACCCTTCTACTGAAGAATGGATAAGGAAAATGTAGTACATTTACACAATGTTGTACTACACAGCAGAAAAAAAAATATGTCATCTTGTAATTTTGCAGGCAAATGAATGGAGCTAGTAAACATTATTTTGAGTTAGGTAATCCAGACCAAGAAAGACAATTATCACATGTACTTACTCATAAGTAGTTTCTAAACATAAAGCAAAGAAAACCAGCCCACAAATCACAATCCCAGATAACCTAGACAACAATCAGGATACTAAGAGAGACATATATATCTAATATTCATGAGAAGTAGAAAAAGACAAGATCTCCTGAGTAAAATGAGAGATAGGGAAGTGGGGGAGGGTTGAATGGGAGGGGAGAGGCAGGGAGGGAGTAGAGAAAAGTGTAGAGCTCAATAAAAATGAATAAAATTAAAATAGAGAGAAAGGAGATTTATAAGAAAGATAGATGAGAGCTGGGCAGTGGTGGCGCACGGCTTTAATCCCAGCACTGGGGAGGCTGAGGCAGGCTGATCTCTGCGAGTTCGAGGCCAGCAAGGTCTACAAGAGCTAGTTCCAGGACAGGCACCAAAAAGTACAGAGAAACCCTGTCTCGAAAATAAAAAAAAAAAAGAAAGATAGATGTGTCTCAGTCCATGTCATCCAACAGAGGCTGCTTGTGGAAGGATAGTCCAAGAATGCAGTGCTTACTATATCAGAAGGCTATTTGAATCCCCTGTCTTCAAAAATGCTGAATCATGAAGAAGTAGGTCCTAATGACATTAAAGGAATTGACTCTCTGTCAAAGTTAGGCACAGAGCATAAGTTTTTGTCTTTCATGTCAGAATAGAGTCTGGCAGAAGAATTTCTGGCTCAGATAAAAGTGTGTGACTTCTTACTTCATGATACGGATTAGAAATAGATCTTCCTTCTTCAAATTATACAAAATTTTCACACTTGTGCGACCTCCACTTTTGAATTTAAGTTAATTCTATATTTAGTCAAATTGACAAACAAGATTAGCCACCACAAATCCACCTCTTATCAACTTTAAACACAATTATAAATCTTTATATCATGAATAATTTACAAGTTAAAACAACATCCAAGTCATAATAGTGCCTAAATATAATATGACATCACATAATATCACATATGCATTATCTTTAAGTGGGTCATAATTATACATAACATAACTGTTCTATGTACAACTGAAAATATAAATTTAGAAAAGGTGGCAATGCCCCTTGACTGACATTTATGTAATATCTCAAACTGAAATTAGACAACAATGGATATTCTCTTATTTTATTCAAATAACATTTTTCACTTATTTTGCATACCAAACACAGTTTTCCCTTCCCTCCTCTTCTCCCAGTTTCCCCCTGCTTTCCATAACTTGATTCCCTTCCACTGGTCCCCTTTCTCCCTTTAGAAAGGGGCAGAACCCACAGGCTGGAATAAAGCATGGCACATCAGGAAGAGGCAGGACATAGCTCCTCCACTTGCATCAAGTTTGGGCTGGGTAATCCTCCATGGGGACCATGCTTCCAAAAGTCAGCTAAACATCAGGGACATGACTTATCTCACTGCTAGGAGCCTTACATAGAGACCAGTCTACACAACTGTTACACAGATGCAAAGGGCCTACGTTCATGCCGTGGAGGTTCCCTATCAGTTGATCCAGAGTCCACTAGCTCCCACTAGCTCAGATCTCTCTGTGAGTTCCCCCACCATGACACCCCTCGGCTATTACAATACATCCTCTCTTTCTTCAAGAAGATCCCCAAAGCTCAACTCAGTGCTTAGGTGTGTCTTGTAACTGTTTTCATTTGTTTCTGGACAGTGTCTCTGGTGACAATTATTGTAGTCACTAATCTGATTACAGTAGATTGTGAGTTCAGGTACGCCCTCTACTATTCACAGGAGTTTTATTTTGGCTTTTCCTTGTGTATTTCTGGAGGTTTATCTGGTACCAGTTTCTCCCTAACCCCAAAATGCTCTCCCATCAGGATATTTCTTTAGTTATCTATTGTTATATAATATAATGAATAAATGGAAAGAAAACACAAATATCTGAATCAACTATTCTTAGAAAAACACTCATATCAACTACAATTCTCACTTCTATAACTGTTCATGTGGCCGTATCTGATGGTTATAACCAAATTCATCTCCTATGCATTTTGACTTTGCTCCAAACTCAAAAAGCACCACAGGTATTCTTGGTTCTTTGCCTGGCTAAGAGACCCACACCTTCATTCCTCACAGGTCTACATCATCCTGCCAGGTTTAGGCAGTTGTAGTTTTCTATTAATCTTAATAACAGGATTTGCTATAAGCAAGGGATGCTTGAAGTGATTTCCTTCACTCGAGACATATCTTCCTATCTCCATTGTGGTGCAGAAATTCAATTTCCCCATTGTAATCTATATCAATCACCCCTCCTAAGAATGTTATTTATTACTAAGCCTTTTAGTTCAAGGGCACCAAAAACCTAAAAGCGGCCAGTGCAAACAGTTCAATGAAATGTTTATTATGTCTTCTGACAGTATTGCTCTCACAACTATATGTAAAACTTCTAGTCCAGAAGAAGTTAATGTAAATGGAAAGGAAACAAAAGTGTTTCTAGTGTGTGAATAGTGGTTATAATGTGTATATTTTTTTTCACACTTTGATTCATGAACGAATGGATCTTGGCTATGAGAGAATGTATACCATGTATTAGATGCTGATTCAAAGTATATACATACTGCCCTCTGAGAACCCTATCCAAGTCCTCCAGCCTGAGGACACGTAATTGACATTGTAACTGTTTTCTTAAGGTTATCCCATTTTTATTAGGCCAGATGCTCCAGGATGTAAGGAAACGATTAGAAAGTACACACCATGATATGCGGCTTGCAATCACTCTTCTCTACCTGCCACAGGAGTTCACTAGTGAGAAGCAATACTGTACAGAATAATATGGAAGTGCATAAGCTATTCTCTAAGTCTAAAGATGGTGACTTTAGTGGAGGTATGTGCAGGAGAGGAATCTCCATAACATAACCTGAATATGTATCCACTTGTATATAGTTAACACACTGTCTTTTCCACGAAGAAGAGGTACATCATTATAAATCTGCTACAAAGTCACTGGCTGGTGAGCCCAGGTATGGGGCCATATCTGGGACTCTGGTATTTGTCTGCTGTCTGAACATTTGTCACTCAGCAATAGGTGTTGACAGGTCAACCTTGTTGAGTGGACGTTGGTTTTTATCTAAGCCATTCACAAATCCCATCTCAACAGCCATGGTTACTTTTTTATGGGCCCATTTGTCATGGTAATGAAAAGTTAAGGGAAAAGGCTGACAATCCACAGAGTGTGTCCTTTTATCTACTGTGTTATTAAGTGCTTCCTCAGTCAACGTCCCAAGCTGATGAGCATTTACATGAGGAACAATTATTTTCATATACCTCACCAATTTGAAGATAACCATCCACAAAAATCTTTCTCAACAATTTTATAATCGTCCTTTGCTCAAGACCCTGACCATCCAACAAATCAAATCAATGAACCATCCCACATCTGGCCAATTTGTTTTCAAAAAGAATGTATAAGCATGTGTAGAGTCCAATATTCTTGAAACTGAGAAGAATTTTCCTTGCCAATATCTTTCATGATTGTACCAGAAAGGGGTTGGTATACAGCACCTGCCCACATCTGGGCTGTAACTGCATAACGTGCAGGATGTTCAGTTAATCTAGCCATGGTCCTCTCTTCCTCAGTCACCTAAACATAGGAAAATCCCCCATGAGGCTATGTGTTCAAAGCCAGCAGCAGATGTCATCAATTGGAGTAGAGACAATAGGCATTTGGACAACTTCATGTAACTTGCTTGTTGTATGACTGCATCATACATATACAACTTCCATTTGATACATATGGTTGCTGTGAAATCCTACTTTTTGACATGATGATTCAAATAATACCTAGCTGATGTCGGGCAGCTCAGGTTGCAGAGTAATGTGATATCCTCTTGTCAAAAGTTCAGCTTTAAAAAAGCCCAATAGCAACCAAGAGCTGCCTTTCAAAGAAAGGATAGTTATCTACACACAAGTGTAGAGATTTGTTCCCAAAACCCAAAGTCGTCTTCTGTGATTCTCTTATAGGGGCCTGCCAAAGGCTCCAAAGAGTGTTCCTACCTCCTACTGAGACCTCTAGTACCATCTATTCTTCTAGATCATAAGGTCCAAGTGGTGGAGTAGCCTGTATAGGAACTTTTACCTGTTGAAGAGCATTCTCCTGTACCAGAGCACATATGAAGATAGTAGCTTGTGAAGACACCCAGTGTAGGAGTCAGAGTCACATACCAAAATAAAGAATGTGCTATCTCCAGAATCCAAAAAAGTAAATAAATACTCTATTACTTTTGTGTTTGTGGGAAGGGTTAGGCAAGTGCAATATATTATCCTTCACCTTGGAAGGAATATCTCTACATGATCCACACCACAGGATTCTTTTTTTTTTTTAGTTGTTGCAAAAATAAAATTTCTGCCTCCTCCCCATTTTCCATTTCCCTCCCCCTCCTTGCACACATCGCCTCTCCCTCCCCCCTTATTCCTCTCCGCTCCCTCCCACTCCATTCCCCCTCCCTCTGGAGAATGAAGAGCAGTCCAGATTCCCTGCCCTGTGGGAGGTCCAAGGTCCTCCCACTTCTATCCAGGACCAGGAAGGTGAGTATCCAAACAGGCTAGGCTCCCACAAAGTCAGTTCATGTATTAGGATCGAAACCTAGTGCCATTGTTCTTGGCTTCTCATCAGCCTTCATTGTCCGCCACGTTCAGAAAGTCCAGTTTCATCCCATGTTTATTCAGTCCCAGTCCTGCTGTCCTTGGTGAGCTCCCAATAGATCAGTTCCTCTGTCACAGCACACCACAGGATTCTGAAGAATTTCATTATGGTAGAGGGCTTTTGATTTATGTTTGGATTTATTTCCCATCCTCTGATGCATATGTTGTAGTAGGAGCAGCAGGGCTGCGTCCCCAGCACCCCGGCTGCCTGCTTGGCTAGCTTATGCCCACAAATAATTACACAGAAACGGTATTCTATTAAACACTGCCTGGCCTCATTAGTTCCAGCCTCTTTTTGGCTAGCTCTTACATATTGACCTAACCCTTTTCTCTTAATTTGTGTAGCCCACGAGGTGCCTTACCAGAGAAGATATTTACCTGCGTCTGTCTGGAGTGGGAGAATCATGGCGACTCTCTGATTCAGCTTCTGTTTACTCCACCCACCTAAGGGTTGGCCTAGGCAGTTTCTTTATTAATAAGAAATCACTCCCTCATCATTTCCCCTTTTTCTGTTTAAACAAAAAAGAAAGGCTTTAACTTTAACATAGTAAAATTACATATAACAAAACAGTTAGCAAGTAAAAATTACAATAATCTTTACCATAACTAAGGAAAACTATAACTATAACTAACTATTCTTAACTCCATCAAAGACTCCAGAAGGATATAATATTACCTAAGCAAACAAGAATCCACAATTGATCTTAGCCAAAAGGCCAAGAAGCGATGCAAACAAGAAATCCAAAACTCTAGAAATGACAGAGACATCTTGCTGCCTAGACAGTCACCCAAAATTCCTTTGTACCGTTGGGGCATCCATCTTCAGCCTTCAGGCCCATGGTATCCAGCAGACATTTCCATGAAGCAGGAAAATTTAAAGTCAGTTCAGTCACTATCTGTTGTGTCCTGCAGAATGTCTTGCAGACTCCTTCATGAATCAGGAACCCCGAAAGATCATCTCACCTT
>NW_004949412.1:32000-36846 GCF_000317375.1 Microtus ochrogaster | reverse complement strand
TTTCAGGAGGTCGTGGTCTATCATACCAAATTGGGATAGATGCAATCCACAGGGTCTGGTCCTCTGTGAAAACAAAAGAAGACCCTTTCCAAAGCATCATATCCTTAGACCCAAATTCTGAAGTCATACCCTCATGATATCCATTCTGGTTCCACTTGGCAGCCCATATAATGAAATGTCTCTCTGTACTTAGCTCCTTTACAGTCAAAAATTTTAAAGAAAACACAATGAACATAATCCAGACTCTTTGTGAATTTTCCATTTTTATGTGGCTTATTTTTCTTTATTTCTTTTAATCTCTTAACTATCTGTACTCTGTCTCTTTAAAAACTTTACCCTTTTTTTAAAGACATTAAATTTATTCTTTATATTCTTTTTCTTCTCTCTCCCAAGGCTACGTACATTCATCCAACAGTGTCTGAATGTGTTTTATTGTGAATCTGTAACATTTTCTGCGCTGTTATTACAGTAATTACTGTAGTTCCTGCCTGAGTTGAGCACAGTTTAGCATGGAGCAGCTGCTCCTGCCTCAGATGCATTTGGTGCCCCTGAGCTGAGCACAGTTCCAGGCACACAGCAATTCCACATTGCCGCTGCAGTCAGCAGTTTAATTCTGAGACTGAGCGTGCAGCACAGAAACTCTTTTTATCCAAGTTACAACCAAATCTGACACACAGAGCACTGCGCAGTATGGCAGCAGGAATCCGTCATGCTCTTTTGCCTGCCTAAGCCTGATTCTGCTGTCTGCCCAGGTGCAAGCAGGGAGCACTCAGCCATCTGCACAGTCTCAGAGCACTCTCCTTCCGATCCCAAGCGGGAACAGAAACATCCAGTCCCATAAAATCCATTGAAATGCTTTAAAGCCAGAGTTTACGCTGGCAGCATAGCCCCAAAAAGCCGCGCATGACGCAGCGTTTTTTTCTGCTGCTGATGCCGAATCAGGAAATCTCTCTACAGCACGCCACCAACAAACAGCAAAAATCTGTGTTAAACTCTCTCTCCCTCAGAGAAACCCTGTCTCGAAAAACAAAAACAAAAAAAAAGGAAAAAAAAGGAAACTCTCTCTCCCTTATTTTTAAGCCTTCTCAGGTTTTTAAGTGGATTTAGTCCATCACATCTGGGTGCCAATTGTATCGGTGTAAATAAATGCAGACAGATATTAAAGAATATATACAGCTTTAATGATTAAATAAACTTACAGAACCGAGGTTCCCGCATAGCACAGGAAGCAGGGAAAAAAGGGGCCTTGCCAACCCTTAGGTGGGTGGAGTAAACAGAACAGAATGCTGGGAGAAAGAAGCTGAATCAGAGAGTCGCCATGATTCTCCCACTCCAGAGAGACGCAGGTTAAGATCTTCTCTGGTAAGCCACCTCGTGGGCTACACAGATTAATAGAAATGGGTTAGGTCAATATGTAAGAGCTAGCCAATAAGAGGCTGGAACTAATGGGGCCAGACAGTTTCTTTATTAATAAGAAATCACTCCCACATCATGCATATATGTGTTTGCAATGAGTTCAGAATGGTTGCTTCTTCATACTTATATAATCCAATTATCTTAATATCTTTACTATAATAATTGAGGTATTATTTTGTGAAAAAGTTAGAAGATCAACATGGCTTAAAACTAGAATTCAACAGCAATATTCATTCCAGAAAGCCCACAAATGCATGGAAATTAAACAATGCTCACCTGAATCATCAATGGGTCAAGGAAAAAATAAAGGGAGAAATTAAAACTTCCTAAAATTCTATGAAAATAACCACACAACATACCCAAATTTATGAGACACAATGAAAGCAGTGATAAGAGGAGAATTTTAGAAGAAAAAGAATCATTCTAACCCAAGAGAACTAATCGGCAGGAAATAATCATATTTGAGACCCAGATACTAAT
This sequence comes from Microtus ochrogaster, assembly GCF_000317375.1. Lineage (NCBI taxonomy): Eukaryota > Metazoa > Chordata > Mammalia > Rodentia > Cricetidae > Microtus > Microtus ochrogaster. The sequence goes on along the minus strand of NW_004949412.1, from coordinate 34,950 downwards.
CCACATACATCAAACACCTGATTTTTGACAAAGAAGCAAAAAATATCAGTGGAAAAAGAAAGCATATTTAACAAATAGTGCTAGCATAACTGGATATCAACATATAAATGAATAAAAATAGATCCATATATCTCACTATATACAAAACTCAAGTCCAAATGAATCAAAGACCTCAACATAAAGCCAGTCATACTGACCCTCACAGAAGAGAAAGTGGGAAGTACACTTGAACACATTGGCACAGGTGACCACTTCCTAAATATAACTGCAGTAGCAGAGAAACTGAGAGAAATAGTTAATAAATGGGACCTTCTGAAACTGAAAATTTTCTGTAAAGTCAAGGAGCTGGTCAGTAAAACAAAATAACAGTCTGCAGAATGGGAAAAGACCTTCACCAACCCCACATCAGACAGAGGTCTGACCTCCAAAATACACCAAAAAACTCAAGAAATCGTTTATCAAAAGAAAAAAACTAATAAAAAAATGGAGATCATATCTAAGCAGAGACTCTCAACAGAGGAATCTAAAATGGCTAAAAGATGCTTAAGGAAATGCTCAACATCCTTATTTATCAGAGAAATGTAAATCCAAATAACTCTGAGATTCCATCTTTTACCTGTAAGTATGACCAAGATCAAAAACACTGATGACAACTTATGCTAGAGGGGTTGTGGAGTAACAGGAACACTCCTGCATTGTTGGTGGGACTGCAAGCTCATACAGCCCCTTTGGAAATCAATGGCAAATTCTCAGAAATTTAGAAAACAATCTTCTTTAAGAACTAGCAATGCTACTTTTGGGTATATATCCAAAAGTATGCTCAATAGTGCCTAAGGAAATGTACTCAACTGTGTTCATAACAGTATTGTTTGTCATAGCCAGAACATGGAAATAACCTAAATGTCCATTGACCAAATAATTGATAATGAAAATGTGGTACCTTTACATGATGGAGTACTTACATAGCAGAAAAAAATCTTGAGGTTTGCAAGCAAATGGATGGAACTAGAAAACATCATATTGAATGAGGTAACCCAGACTCAGAAAGACAATTATCATGTGTACTCAATCATAAGTGACTTTTAAACATAAATCAAAGAAAACCATCCTACAAAACAAAATCCCAGAGAATCTAGAAAACAATGAGGACCCTAAGAGAGACATACATGGATATAATCCACATGCGAAGTAGAAAATGACAAGATCTCCTGAGTAAATTGGGAACATAGGGACCATGGGAGATGGTTGAAGGTGAGAAGAGAGGCAGGGAGGAAAACAGATAAAAATGTAGAGCTCAATAAAATTAATAAAAAAACTAAAAAAAAGGAAAGAATGGCACTGTAGTTTCCAAAGATTCAAAATATTTAGAGTGGTAAAAGTGTTGTGTTATGATAATTTTATCCACAAAATCTAAGTTTGAAGCCTGCATTTACCTTCTGTTATGATGATTATCACATATAGATGACCTAGCCTGTGCTAGGCATCATCCCGGGCAGTTGACACAGTAAAGCCAAGGAATCCCTGCACTAAGATAGTCAACAGATATCCTCGTCTTACTTCACAGTGAAATGAAATAAATATTCCACACTCATTTTCAGAGTTCTATTTCAGATTAGTAGAATCTCCAAGTCCATACTATGCTTATTGATTATTGGAGGCTTGAGCATCACTATCATACTAACTCCATACTGAAATAGACATCAATAGTCACATGACTGCTGTAGATTCATCTGTAAAATACTTCTGGATGAAAGCCTATGATAAAAAGTAGAAATCTAAACTCATAGGCTCTAAAGTGTTTGCATCCAGTTTTCATCTATTGTTACAAGGGAAAATAGGGTGGGAATCCCAGAAGCTGAAGCACAAAAAACAGCGTTTATAGAAAACATATTCTAATTATATAGCATTCTTGACCCAAGATAGAGGCTTTGTTAGGAATCAAGGGAGATTGGGAATCCACAGTATAAGCAAAGACATACTGTTTATGACTTCATTTTCCTGTGTGAGCCCATACCCAATGGTTTCCCTTCAAATTAGGATCCAGTTAATTCTACAGAGTAAAGCATGAATGACAACCTAAGAACCATACATGTCTAAAATTATGACTCATTGAATCAAATATTCCTCACTCTTTACTATCAGCTAAATTAAAGAAAATGATTAGAAAAATCAGGATTTGAAGAAGCAGACAACTCTTTGAATTTTGTGAGTATATTATGAAATGCAACGACCTAAATGTTTTTCAGCCTGAAACCTTGCTCTTTATTAGTTCCCAGAGCTGGACTAGAGGCAAATATGAGAAAAGTCTTAGAGATTTACTTTTTTTGAATTTATACATATTTAAAAGAGTATTTTCTCTATTACTAGAATTTCTTTGAAAGCATCATGACTTATATTCCTTTTGTAAAGTACTGGCTGAACATCAAGCATACTTACAATGAATATAGATTGGTTGATAGTTATCACAACTATCTATAATCTATTGCAATAATTGGCAGAGGGGTAGGCAGGAGGGAACTTCCATCTCTCAAAACTCTGTTTCCAGAATGAGAGGAGAAACATACTTGTCAAAATGAGTGTGAAGACAACACCTGGATCCTAGGAGACCCTTTTGACTAACACAGGAGTAACTAGATAGCATAGAATTTTTATAATGAAACCACAGAATTGACCTCCTATACTTTGGAGGTTCATGGAGTAATCAACTAGGCACTGTTTAAAATCTCTTCCAAGTAGTCTTTGTCCCAGTGATAACAAAAAATAAATAGCTGTTTAAACTTGCCCTTCTTGATAGGGCACCCCTTAGTGGTTTTTGCCTAATTTTACTGAGTTGTGAAAAGACTTTGGTGAGAATTATGAACAAAGAAACTGATGTCTTAATGTCTTTTTTCTTTCTTTTTTTATTGAGAAAAGGAAAAAAAAGTTTCCGCCTCTTCCCAGCCTCCCATTT
>NW_004949412.1:9458-11179 GCF_000317375.1 Microtus ochrogaster | reverse complement strand
CCTTCTACCCCACCTTCTCCTACAACCACTATGCTCCCAATTTTCTCAGGAGATCTTGTCTATTTCCCCTTCCCATGGAGATCTTCAAATGTTTCTCTTAATGCCCTCCTTGATAACTAGCTTCTTTGGGGTTGTGGACTATAAGCTCATTATCTTTTGCTTTACATGTAATATCCACTTACGAATGAATAATACTGTGTTCCTCTTTCTGGGTCTGGGTTATCTCATTCAGGATATATTTCTCTAGTTCCATAAATTTGCATGAAAATTTAAAGATGTCATTGTTTTTTTATTGCTCAATAATAGTCCATTGTGTATCTGTACCATATTTTTCTTTATCCATTCTTCGGTGGATTGATATCTAGCTTGTTTCCAGGTTCTTGCTATAACATTCTTAAATTGAAAGTTTTCTTCGTGGTTCTTTTTTGTAGGTTTGTACATGGAGATAGATAGTTTTAATTTTTCTTATCACAATATGTCTTACCTTCTACACATAATGTGATTCATAATTTTTCTAAGTATAATAGTCAAGTCTGTTATTTTAGGACTCTGAGTGTGTACAACACATCATTCCAGGCCTGTTCTGCTTTTAGAGACTCCATTGAGAATCTATTGTCATTTTACTAGTTTTGCCTTTATATGATTCTTCTTCCTTTTCCATTCCAACTTTTAATAATCTTTCTTGGTTCTGTACTTTGAGGCTTATTATTATTATTATGTGGTGAGGGGGTCATCCTTTTCTGGTTGAATCTATTTGTTGTTCTATATCCTTTTTTTTCCTTTGTAAGCATTTTCTTCTTTGGGTTAAGAAAATTTTCTTATATGATTTTGTTGGAAATATTTTCTGAACTTTTGAGGTAGGCTTCTTTTCCTTCATTTATCCTTAATAATTTTAGGTTTCATCTTTTAACAATGACCTGTTGTAATAAGGGCCACCTGTTTGTTTTGACTGCTCAGATTCCAGAAATAATCACACAGAAAATATATTATTTAAAACTCTGTTGGCCCATTTCCTCTAGCTTCTTATTGGCTAAGTATTTCTTTTAATATAACTATTTGGCAGTGGCTTATTGGCAAATTCTGGTGTCTGTTTTTCTCTTTTCTACTTTTCTGTTTAAATAAAAATGAAGACTTTAACATCTCTGTGCGATTTTCTTTGGGGCTTGCCAGCTTGTTGGGGCACTGGGCAGGACAGAAACCCCAACTAGCAAGCCGGCATTCTTGTTACACTGATATTCAGGTAAACTCTTTATCTAAATATATTTCATTGCAATTGGTCACTAAAAAAGAAATTGATCTAAAATATTCATCAGTATGGCTATAGCATAGGGCCATTCATAGAACTTTCATCTGGCGATGGATGGAGATAGAGACAGAGACCCACATTGGAACACTGGAGTGAGCTCCCAAGGTCCAAATGAGGAGCATAAGGAGGCAGAACATGAGCAAGAAAGTCAGGACCACGAGGGGTGCACCCACTCACTGAGACAGTGGGGTTGATATATTGGGAGCTCACCAAGACCAGCTGAACTGGGACTGAAAAAGCATGTGATAAAACTGAACTCTCTGAACATGGGGGACAATGAGGGCTGATGAGAACCAAGGACAATGGCACTGGGTTTTGATCCTACTTCATGTTCTGGCTTCGTGGGAGCCTAGCCAGTTTGGATGCTCACCTTCCTAGACCTGGATGGAGGGGGGAGAACCTTGGACTTTCCACA
>NW_004949412.1:5426-9358 GCF_000317375.1 Microtus ochrogaster | reverse complement strand
ACCTTGGACTTTCCACAGGGCAGGGAACCCTGACTGCTCTTTGGACTGGAGGGGGGGGAGGAGTAGGGGGAGGGCAAGAGGAGTGGAGGGAGGGGGAGAGGAGTGGGAGGAGGGGGAGAGGAGTGGGAGGAGGGGGATGGAAATGGGAAGCTGGGAGGAGGTGGAAATTTTTTTCAATTAAAAATATATTAAAAAAAGAAATTGATCCAAGATTAATAGATAAAGTTAATGTTCTACAAAAAGCTATCCTTTTATGATAGCTTTGATTTAAAATATTTAGACACACTCACTAACATGTGTCATATTAACTATTATAGATCTTTATGTTATTTCTCTGCACTATTTTGGATTAGAAATTATCTGAGCTACATAACAAATAATCTGTAAGATAGAAGCTGTTTAGAATAGCTTTCACCTTCTATCCTACAGATTATTTGTTATGGTTTATAAATATTGATTATTGATAATAAATTCTATTATTGATTGATAATATCAATATTGATCAAATTTAGAGATTATTAATTCTAATTAATTTTAGAATCATTACAATGAACACTTGTCATTCTTTCAATCATCTTCAGACTCTCGGTTATCTACATTTGTTGCTGCCCTAAGATATATTCACATGCTTCCTTTGTTAAACAGAAAAGGGAAGGATGCAGGGGCCTGTGGAAGTATACAACATATGGCAATGGAAAATTCCGCTATCAATTCACAAGAGGAATAATTATCTTATGGAAATAATCCTATCTAGCCAGGCTTACAGGACTTCTGACTCTGAACACCAGTTGCCCGTATTGTAATATCTCTCATGTCATTTCATTTCTTCCATAAAAACAGCTTTGGGTGTTTTCCCACTGCTTGTGTGTTTATTTTGTGAAAATATTCCATTTATTGGGCACATATATAGCTGTGGTCAGGAAGATGATTTCTGCTTATTTTGTATAATTCTGATGGGTAGAAATAATATTATATTTTACATTACTCAGAAGTGACATACGATTCTCAACCCAAAGAGAGACCCTGGTCCGTTTCTTGCAGGTCGGGACACTGCAGCAGGAAATACAGGTGTGTGTGAGCTACCTAAGATGAGTGATGGGCATTTATCAGGTTGTGGTAAGAGAAACAAGTTCTATTAATTGCTGAGCCATGTATCCAGCCACACATTACACATGGAATGTTAGTTTAAGATATGTTACAATGGTTGATGCCACAGAGTATTACTTTAACTATGTGAGGATGATGTGGGAGTGTCATATATCAATCTGTTGATTTCATTGGTATTAATAAAGAAACTGCTTGGCCTGATAGGTTAGAACAGAGGTGGGTAGAGCAAACAGAACAGAATGCTGAGAAGAGAGGAAGTTAGGCAGACGCCATGCTGCTCCTCTCCAGGGCAGACACAATGAAGCTCCTACCCAAGATGGATGTAGGCTAGAATCTTCCTGGTAAGTCACCACTTCATGGTGCTACACACATTAATAGAAATGGACCAAACAGTGTTTAAAAGAATACAGTTTGTGTGTTGTTATTTCAGGTATAAAGCTAGCTGGTGGCCGCGAGCTGGGAGGCGGGAAACAGCCCGCAGCTCCTTCTACATGAGGATGTTTTACATTTGTTCCTGCTGCCTTTTTGATGATGTAAAGATGTGTTACATTAGTTTATTTTGCTTATGTGTTTAGTGATATCCTCTGACACATGAATAACCCAGACATGGCCAAACTGATAACTAAAACTGGAAGTCTCTCTCTGAGTAGCCTCTAACTTTCAATATCTCTTCATTAAAGGTGAGACATTTTTGAGCATATTCCCAGTACTTTCATGAATTTTGACTGGTGTTGGCATTTTGATAAAGGTAATGAGTTGAGGTGGTGAGAATGGCTCCCACCCAGAGGTTCTAGACTCTGTGGTGAACTATCTCCACCATATTTTAAACCTGAGAGAGGTGGAGACAGCACCCAGGGCTGGTGAGACCAAGATGCTTAGCATTTTAAAAAGCACTCTCGACAGAAAAAGATTTCAGATACACAATAGGAAAGACAAAGACATAAAAGACCTCTAAAAGAGAAAGAGTGTGTTTAAAAAATATACATAGGCTTGGGAGAGAGAAGAAAAAGAGTATAGAGATTAGAAAAAGAAGTAAATTAATTAAAAAATAAACAAAGTCATTAAAGAGAAGTACAGACACGTTTCTCTGTTTTTCTCTAAATCAAAATGAAAGGTTTTAACTTTAGCATAGTAAAACTATATAGAACAAAAACAGTTATCAACTGGGAATTATATTTACAATATCCAGTGTATTTGTATTTGGGAAATTAAGAAAAACACTCCTTATCCTGTCTTGGTGAGTCCAAAGTTTTGTACCTAATATAACTTCTAAAATACTTAAGGAGAACTGTAACTATAACTGGTTTTCAACTCCATCAATGACTGCAGAAGAATACAATATTACCTGAGCAAACAGGAAATGTAGTGCAAGACACTTCTAAAATTATAAAACTGAGAGACAACTCCAAACTTTGGCGGGTGGCTTTACTTAAATTGCTATTTCTACTCAGTGACCTGGATTTTTTTCAGGCCAAATATGTAAATTTGTGCCTCATGTCTGATTGCCAAATGTAAAAGGCATTTTATTGAGCTACCTACCAGCTCCTAAATCATGACACTGAGACTTATTATTAGTTAAGAATACTTAGCTTTATCTTAGTTCTTATCTTAATCTGAAACAGTTAATCTATATTTGGCCTAAAGTCTTTTTACCTTTTTTTCTTTTCATATATTTTATTTTCCTACTGCCTCTATGTTGTCTGTATGGCTTCTAGGTGTGTATTACAAGCACATTCCAAAACTCTAGAATTGTCATAGACATCTTGCTGCCTAGACAGGCACTCAAAGTTCTTGTGTCTTGTTGGGGCATCCATCTTTAGCCTACAGGATCATTGTATCTAGCACACTTTTCCATTAAACAGGAAATTTGAAAATCTGTTTTATTACAATGTCAAATCCATCAGTGTTTTTCTTCTGTGTTTTACAGAATGTCTGGCAGCAGACAATTTCACAAAGCAAGAATCCCAAAGACTGTCTCCACTTCTTTAGGCAGATTCAAAAGTCATTTTTTTTTGTGGTAATGAAAGTCCACTCAAGCAATCCAGTCCCAAACGGTTTCTTGCCCAAATGGCTAACAAACTCCATTAGGGGGCCTATTAAAAGCCCATCATTGTCTTGAAGTAGATTAGTGCTGCCAGGAGCATATGTGTCTCATTGTCATAAAAAGTCCTAAGTTTTTAAAACATTTTAAATGCCATATTCTGTAGTCCTTGAAAGGTTTTTTCTTTTTATTTATTTATTAAAGATTTCTGCCTCCTCCCCGCCACCACCTCCCATTTCCCTCCCCCTCACCCGATCAAGTCCCCCTCTCTAGTCAGCTCAAAGAGCAATCAGGGTTCCCTGACCTGTGGGAATTCCAAGGACCACCCACCTCCATCCAGGTCTAGTATGGTGAGCATCCAAACTGCCTAGGCTCCCACAAAGTTAGTACATGCAGTAGGATCAAAAACCCATTGCCATTGTTCTTGAGTTCTTAGTAGTCCTCATTGTCCACTATGTTCAGCAAGTCAGGTTTTATCCCATGCTTTTTCAGACCCGGGCCAGCTGGCCTTGGTGAGTTCCTGATAGAACATCCCCATTGTCTCAGTGTGTGGGTGCACTCCTCGTGGTCCTGAGTTCCTTGCTCATGCTCTCTCTCCATCTGCTTCTGATTTGGACCTTGAGATTTCAGTCCGGTGCTCCAATATGGGTCTCTGTCTCTCTCTCCTTTCATCCCCTGATGAAGGTTAATATTCAGGAGGATGCTTATATGTTTTTCTTTGGGTTCACCTTCTTATTTAGCTTCTCTAGGATCATGAATTATAGGCTCAATGTCCTTTATTTAT
>NW_004949412.1:0-5326 GCF_000317375.1 Microtus ochrogaster | reverse complement strand
TCCAAATGGTCATGTTTATATTTTTTGCACATTATCATTAAACATGTTTATGGACTGAAAAAATCTCTGTGTACTTAAACTAACATATTCATTTATCACTATTAAGTATAGTTCCTCAGAAAAACAATATAAGAAATCACCATATTAATTCCTATAGGCCAAATGTGTAAGAAAACATTGAATAATCTTTTTTTTTGAAAATATGCATAAAGAAGGTCCAGGACCTTTATTTATGGCTAGAAACCAAATATGAGTGAGTACATCCCATGTTCCTCTTTTTGGGTCTGGCTTACCTCACTCAGGATAGTGTTTTCTACTTCCGTCCATTTGTATGCAAAATTTTAAGAAGAAATGTCCATCTGAAATATATCTTTTAACATCTGGAAAAACCAACTAACAGAATAGACATCCCTGCTTGAGACTGGCCAATCTCCGGATCCACTACCTGCCCCTCGGGAACCTGTAGCATTTTACTTAATTCATTAGAGGAGGTCCCTGTGTCTATGTGTTGCTTTTATTGGTTTATGAATAAAGAAACTGGCTTGGTCTGATAGGATACAACAGAGCTAGGTGTGGGAAACTAAACTGAATGCCGGGAGAAGGGAGCCAGAGTCAGAAATGCCATGTATCCCTGCAAGACACAGATGCTGGAACTTTACCTGCTAAGCCACAGACACGTGGAAATACACAGATTAAAGGAGATGGGCTAGTTTAGGATATAAGAGTTAGCCAGAAATAAACTTTAGCTATTAGCCACAGTGTTGCAAATAATATGGTTTCTGTGTGATTATTTCAGGGCTGAGCAGCTGGAAACAAAAATATGGCCCTTTACAACAATTATTATTATGCTTAGTTTTATTTTCAAGCTTTTGCTTGTTCATTGACTGATTGATTCATTCATATTTAGTGTGTGTGTGTGTGTGTGTGTGTGTGTGTGTGTGTGTGTGCACGCTATGGCACATGTGTGGAGATCAGGTGACAGGGAAGAAGTACAAAGATCTAGTGACCCTTCTCACCAAGTACATCAGCTGGGTTTTCCATCCTAAAGTTAGGGCTTAGGTAAAGAATCAGAGTTATCATATGTCAGTAGTCTGCAGTTAAGGAGGAGATCTCACTTCTGACATATGACATGCACCTGTCAAGTCATCTACCATGTCATACATATCTCTCCAAGAAAATTTTCTCCTCTGGATGTCACATGACTAAGGCTTTCTCTTCTCCCAGCAAAATATTCTTGGAGGAATTCAGTACATTGATATCTCTTCTCTTGATAATCTCATATGCAGTACAAAAGGCACAAGTGTCTTTGTGTATCTTCATCACTGCCAGGTCATTTACAAGTCCCTAATTTCTGTTTCAGTGCCTCAGTCTTGAGTTGAGATGATATAGTAATCTACTTTTTTATCATTTCTATAGCATATCCCTTTTTATATCTAGAAGGATTAATCATTTATAACCAAACCATTTTAAAAGAAAACATACATTTATAAGCAATATTTGGGAATTTGGGCATAGTTTTTTTAAACTATTTTCTGCTGATTGTGTTGGCGATCTTTTGGGAATCCTGAGAAAATTCAGAATTATGATTAAAGCTTAATTATTGTAGTCTGTGAGACTGTATCATCTCATTCAGTTACCTTGAAACTGTTCTGAATATTGGATCACCTGGACCATTCCTTCCATTGGAGATCTCAGAAGATATTGCTTGATCAAGTCATACTAACCTGGAAAAAATCCACAGCTTCTAATCTTCTGTGGAAAGAAAAGCAAAACCTCTTTTCCAAAACAGCATATTCTTAAACCTAAATTTTGAAGTAAAGATACCTTTATGTTGATTTTGCTTAGCAGCTCCCACAATGAAATGTCTTTCTATAGTTAGCCCATTGAACAATCAAAAAATTGAACAGAAAAATAGTATACACAATCTAGCCTCTCTGTGTATTTTTCTTCTTTCATGGGTTATTATATTTTTTATTAATTTATTTCTTCTTTAATTAATATTTTATTTAATTACTCTTTTAATCTATGACTGTCACTCTTCTCTCTCAAGTTTATACCATTTATTAAATGTAGTATGATATATTTAGAGGTTTATTTTCATATGAATCTGTCTTTATTGGATATCCATAATCATTTTCTGACAAGGAGATTTTGTAAAATGCTAAGCAGGCATAGCTAGTACCAAAGTGGAGCCTTTGACTGCTGACTTCCCCCACTCCAACATGGCAGAGGTTTGTCTACTGCCAGTTCTTGTTTCCATGTTTACCACCCCCACTCTGAGAATCAGTGGGTCCATGCTGCCACCAAGCAGCTTGCAGCATGCTGCCCCCAAACCCATTTAAGTACTCTATAGTAGGTCCTCCAAAATGTTATTTCCATTCTGCCTGCACAGACCAGAAAGTTGTTTCTTAAAGGAACCACTCATCTGCTCTTTGCCAATTTCGAGAGCCTGTCTGAAAAAAATGAGTCTACAGTGATGTCATTTCTGACTCTGTTTTTGTGTATCTAGAATTCTTTTTTTTAATAGTTTCTCAGACTTATGTGTATGTAAGTGATCTGCAAGGGCACCATATGTAGTTGAAATATACATATGTATGTACATTTCTGTTTCTGACTAACTATTCAGAGGCTTATGTTAGTTACAAACTGTTTGGTCTCTTAGCTCAGGCTTATTATTAACTAGCTCTTACATCTTAGATTAACCCATTTCTATTATTCTATATTTTACCATGAGTTTTATAGCTTGTTCACACACATCTAGTTTCCCTGGTGATTATTGCTATCTCTCAGACTCTGTCTACTCCCTTAGATTTCCTACTTGGCTCTATTCTCTCTGGCTATTGGCCAAATCAGCATTTTTTTAATTAACCAATGGTAATAAATTCACAGCATACAGAAAGACTTACCACATCAACTCAGTTATTGAATGCTATTAAAGACAATTAAGCCAAGCAAGTTACGAGTCATCTTATAAATTACCATGTTTTAATGTGTTCAGCATTTTCATCTTAATCACTAATGTAGTTAATTACTGGAATAAGCATAGTCTCCTGTGCATGTTTATTTTTTAGTTTATTTTACTTTATTATTTTTCAGCTGGACTGGAACTGAATGAGCATGTGACCAAACCAGACTCTCTGAATGTGGCTGACAACGGGAGCTGACTGAGAAGCCATTGATAGTGGTACTGGGGGGCTTGTTTCTACTGCATGTATTGGCGTTTTGGGACCCTAGTCTGTTTGGATGCACACCTTCCTAGGCCTGGATGGAGGTGCAAGGCTAGAACTTCTCACAGGGCAGAGTATCCTGCCTTCTCTTAAGACTGGAAGAGGAGGGAGAAGGGTGAGTTGGGGAGTGGGACAGGAATGGGAGGAAGTGGAAATTTTTTAACGGAAAAATAAATAAATAAATAAATAATAAAAAAGAAAACTTGAAATATCAAAAAAAGAAAACTTGAAATTTCATTGTATTATCCATTGCACATTGTAAAATTATGTAAGGCATACTAATATACCTTTATAATAAACACTAAACTCAATTCTGAGATACTTTCTGACTTGACTTTTTCTCTGGCCTATGTCTCCCATCCATCCCTCTTTTCTCTAGATGGTTTTACTTCTATTTTCATTTTAAATTCTTTTTCCATTTCACATACCAACTACAGTTCTCCCTTCCTCCAGCACACGCCCTACCTTGCCCTCACCTCACTCCATTCACTCCCAAGAAAGGGTAAGCCTTCCTATGGAGAGAAAACCAAGCCTGGTTTATCAAAATGAGGCAGGACCAAGTTCCACTCCGCTCTCCCCCCTCCTTCCCCTGCATCAAGGCAGAGCAAGACATCCTACTATAGGAAATGGCATCTAGAAAACCAGCTCAAGCATCAGGGATAGATCCTGGTCCCACCACCAGGGACCTCACAAACATACCAAGCCTCACAACCATTACTCACTTGCAGAGGTCCTAGTTCAGTCCTGTGGAGGCTCGTCAAGAGTCCATGAGATTCCACGAGTTTACATAAGCAGTCTCTGGGAGTTTCCCTGTCATGGTCTTGACCTGTATTCCTTATATACTCCTTCCCCTCTCTTCATCTGGACTTCTGAAGCTCAGCCCACTGCTTGGCTGTGGATTTCTGCATCTGCTTCCATCAGTTACTGGATGGAGGTTCTATGATGACTATTATGGTAGTTACCAATGTAATTAGTGGAGAAAGTGAGTTCAGGCATCCTCTCCACTATTGCTAAAAATCTTAGTTAAGGTTATCCTTGTGGATTCCTAGGAATTTCCCAGGTAATAGGTTTCTTCTTAACCCCATAATGGCTCCCTCTATCAAGATATCTCTTTCATTGTTCTTCCTCTCTGTCCCTCCTCCAATTCATACATCTCATTCCCTCATGCTCCCAGATTCCATTCCTCCCTGAGCTTACCCAGAAAATCTCATCTACTTCTACTTCTTAGGATAGCCATGTGTCTCTTTTAGGGTCCTCCTTGTTACCTAGCTTCTCTGGGACTGTGGATTGTATCTGATATCCAGTCAAGAAAACAGTATAGAGCAGTGGCTGATCCAGCTGTCGCTGTCTTGTCATTCTTCCAAGGGTGATGAAGATCAACCACAAGGCATGCTCCAGGTCAGAACACCCAAGAGAGCATGTACAACCTTTCTCCTGCATTTTATCCAGTCTCATCTTCATAAAAAACTATGTCAATGACAAATCATCCCAAAATACATTGGCCAAACAGATCAAGCTCCACCACTGTTTTTGGCTAATAAAGAGGGCTCTAATTCAACATCAGTTATATACAGTAAGAATTATCAAGTATTATCCAGATGAAAGAACAAAAATGATCAAAAATGAAACTACAACAAACAAAAACATCATTAAGCAATAAATACATTCTAAATGTCCAGAGCATAAGTAACACTCCAATAGCTGTCCTATTCTGAAGAATCCAAGTCTTGTACCTAATATGCCTTTAGCTAAGTTACAAAAGAATTGTAACTATAACTATCTAGTCTTCAACCCGATCAAAGCTCTGAGAAGGAAAATAATATTACCTGAATAGGCAGAAAGTCAAGCAAGTGACTATCAAAACATATAGGAAATAACAGAATGAGTAGCCGCCTGAACAGACAACAAATGTTTTTCTCTAATATTGAGGCATATAGCTTAGGCTATAGGACTAGAATATTATCATTATTGTATTCAGCCTCACCAATGTCAGCACAAACTTTTCTTCTGGAGGAGATAAGACACACTAGAGGACAGATAAGTAATCAGGCTGTGACTCACAGCTCCTGAAGCAGGGGAATCTACAATGGACATTTGGA
>NW_004949411.1:48946-49911 GCF_000317375.1 Microtus ochrogaster | reverse complement strand
CAAACAATAGCTCTTCTCTTCAGAGAAAAGCATTTCCTGAAATTCATACACTTTCAAAAGAACGTGATTATCTTTCAAAGGAAAGTTTCAATATTGAAGAGCAACACTGGTCTCACTTCTAAAAGTAGTTTGACATTTCCCAAATAACAGCACTTATCTTCAGAGAAAAGCATTTCATGAAATTCATACACTTTCAAAAGAACGTGATTATCTTTGAAAGTAAAGCTTCTGCAGTGAAGAGCTACACTGGTCTCACTTCTAACAGTAGTTTGACATTTCCCAAAAAACACAACTCACATGAGTATCTCACAAAAGTATTTCATGAAATTCATACACTTTCAAAAGAAAGTGATTATCTTTCAAAGTAAAGTTTCTACAGTGAAGAGCAAAACTGGTCTCACTTCTAATAGTAGTTCGATATTTCCCAAAAAACAGCTCTTCTTTTTGGAGAAACTCATGTGAGTTTCTCCCAAAAGCATTTCAAGAAATTCATACACTTTCAAAAAAATGTGATTATCTTTCAAAGGAAAGCTTCTACAGTGAAGAGCAACACTGGTTTAACTTCTAACATTAGTTTGACTTTTCCAAAACAACAGCCCTTCTCTTAAGAGAAATGCATGTGCATTTCTCACAAAAGCATTTCATGAAATTCATACACTTTCAAAAGAATGTGAATATCTTTCAAAGTAAATTTTCTAAAATAAAGAGCTACACAGGTCTCACTTCTAACAGCAGTTTGATATTTACCAGACAACAGCTCTTCTCTTCATTGAAAATCATTTCAGTAAATTCATCCACTTTCAAAAGAAAGTGATTATCTTTCAAAGTAAAGCTTCTACAGTGAAGAGCAACACTGCTCTCACTTCTAACAGTACTTTGACATTTCCTAAAAAAAAGCTCTTCTCTTCAGAGAAAATCATTTCCTGAAATTCATACACTTTCAAAAGAACGTGATTATCTTTCAA
>NW_004949411.1:47333-47921 GCF_000317375.1 Microtus ochrogaster | reverse complement strand
TCTCACTTCTAACAGTAGTTTGACATTTCCCAAACAACAGCTCTTCTCCTCAGGGAAACGCATGTGCTTTTCTCACAAAAGCATTTCATTAAATCCATACACTTTCAAAAGAATGTGATTATCTTTGAAAGTAAAGCTTCTAAAGTGAAGAGCAACCCTTGTCTCACTTCTAACAGTATTTTGACATTTCCCAAATAACAGCACTTCTCTTCAGAGACAAGCATTTCATGAAATTCATAAACTTTCAAAACAATGTGATTATCTTTCAAAGTAAAGCTTCTACAGTGAAGAGCAACACTGGTGTCACTTCTAACAGTAGTGTGACATTTCCCAAATAATAGCTCTTCTCTTCAGAGAAACGCACGTGAGTTTCTCATAAAATTATTTCATGAAATTCATACACTTTCAAAATAACGTGATTATCTTTCAAAGTAAAGTTTCTACAGTGAAGAGCAAAACTGGTCGCACTTCTAATAGTAGGTCGATATTTCCCAAACAACAGCTCTTCTTTTCAGAGAAACGCATGTGAGTTTCTCAAAAAAGCATTTCAAGAAATTCATATACTTTCAAAAAAATGTGATTGTCTTT
>NW_004949411.1:44692-46020 GCF_000317375.1 Microtus ochrogaster | reverse complement strand
AGTGAAGAGCAAAACTGTTCTCACTTCTAACAGTAGTTCGATATTTACCATCAACAGCTATTCTTTTCAGAGAAACACATGTGCGTTTCTCTCAAAAGCATTTCATGAAATTAATACACTTTCAAAAGAACGTGATTATCTTTTAGAGTAAAGTTTCTATAGTGAAGAGCAACACAGGTCACACTTCTAAAAGTAGTTTGACATTTCATGAATAACAGCACTACTCTTCAGAGAAAAGCATTTCATGAATTTCATACACTTTCAAAAGAACGTGATTATCATTCAAAGTAAAACTTCTTCATTTATGAGCAACACTGGTCTCACTTCTAGCAGTAGGTTGACATTTCCCAAACAACAGCACTTCTCTTCAGAGAAACGCACGTGAGATTCTCACAAAAGCATTTCATGAAATTCATACACTTTCAAAAGAACGTGAATATCTTTCAAATAAATTTTCTAAAATGAAGAGCTACACAGGTCTCACTTCTAACAGTAGCTTGATATTTCCCAGACAACAGCTCTTCTCTTCATTGAAATTCATTTCAGTAAATTCATACACTTTCAAAAGAAAGTGATTATGTTTCAAAGTAAAGCTTCTACAATGAAGAGCAACTGTGGTCTCACTTCTAACAGTAGATTGACATTTCCCAAACAACAGCTCTCCTCTTCAGAGAAATGCATGTGCGTTTCTCACAAACGCATTTCATGAATTTCAAATATTTTCAAAAGAATGTGATTATCTTTCAAAGTAAAGTTTCTACAGTGAAGAGCAAAACAGATCACACTTCTAACAGTATTTCGATATTTCCCAAACAACAGCTCTTCATTTCAGAGAAACGCATGTGAGTTTCTCACAAAAGCATTTCAAGAAATTCATATACTTTCAAAAAAACGTGATTATCTTTGAAAGTGAAACTTCTACAGTGAAGAGCAACACTGGTCTCACTTCTATCAGTAGTTTGACATTTCCCAAACAACAGCACTTCTTTTCAGAGAAAGCATTTCATGAAATTCATAGACTTTCTAAAGTCCGTGATGATCTTTCAAACTAAAGCTTCTACATGGAAAAGCAACACTGGTCTCATTTCTAAAAGGAGTTTGACATTTTCCAAACAAGAGCTCTTCTCTTCAGAGAAACGCTTGTGCGTTTCTCACAAAAGCATTTCATGTTATTTATAAACATTCAAAGAACATGATTATCTTGAAAATAAAGTTTCTATAGTGAAGAGCAAAACTGGTCTCACTTCTAAAAGTAGTTCGATATTTCCCATCAACAGCTCTTCTTTTCAGGGAAAAGCATGTGCGTTTCTCTCAAAAGCATTTCATGA
>NW_004949411.1:16931-18401 GCF_000317375.1 Microtus ochrogaster | reverse complement strand
AGCTTCTACAGTGAAGACCAACACTGCTCTCACTTGTAACAGTTATTTCACATTTCCCACAAAATAGCTCTTCTCTTCAGAGAAACGCATGTGAGTTTCTCACAAAAGCATTTATGAAATTCATACACTTTCAAAAGAACGTGATTATCCTTCAAAGTAAAGCTTCTACATTGAAGAGCAATAGTGCTCTCACTTCTAACAGTAGTGTGACATTTCCCACACCGCATCTCTTCTATCAGAGACAAACAGGTGCATTTCTCACAAAAGTATATATGAAATTCATACACATTCAAAAGAATGTGATTATCTTTCAAAGTAAAACTTCTACAGTGAAGAGCAACACTCCTCTCAATTCTAACAGTAGTGTGACATTTTCCATACAACAGCTCTTCTATCAGAGAAACGCATGGGCGTTTCTCCCAAAGGCATTTATGAAATTCATACACTTTCAAAAGAACGTGATTATCTTTCAAAGTAAAGCTTCTACAGTAAACAGCAACACTGCTCTCACTTCTAACAGTAGTTTGACATTTCACACACAACATCTCTTCTATCAGAGTATCGCATGTGCGTTCATCACAAAAGCATTTATGAAATTCAAACACTTTAAAAGAACATGATTATCTTTCAAATTAAAGCTTCTACAGTGAAGAGCAACACTGCTCTCACTTCTAACAATAGTCTGACATTTTCATCAGAGCAGCTCTTCTATAAGAGAAATGAACGTGCATTTCTCACAAAAGCATTTATGAAATTCATACACTTTCAAAAGAACGTGATTAACTTTCCAAGTAAAGCTTTTACAGTGAAGAGCCACACTGCTCTCACTTCTAACATTAGTTTCACATATCCCACAGTGTAGCTCTTCTATCAGAGAAACGCATGTGAGTTTCTCACAAAAGCATTTATGAATTTCATACACTTTCAAAGAACGTGATTATCTTTCAAAGTAAAGCTTCTACAGTGAAGAGCCACACTGCTCTCACTTCTAACAGTAGTGTGACATTTTCAACTAAGCAGCTCTTCTATCAGAGAAATGCATGGGCGTTTCTCCCAAAAGCATTTACGAAATTCAGACCCTTTCAAAACAAAGTGATTATCTTTCAAAGTAAAGCTTTTACAGTGAAGAGCAACACTGCTCTCACTTCTAACAATAGTGTGACATTTTCTACACAGCAGCTCTTCTATCAGAGAAACGCATGTGCGTTTCTCACAAAAGCATATATGAAATTCATACACTTTCAAAAGAACGTGATTATGTTTCAAAGTAAAACTTCTACAGTGAAGAGCAACACTTCTCTCACTTCTAAGTGTAGTGTGACATTTTCCTCTAAGTAACTCTTCTATCAGAGAAACAAATGTGCGTTTCTCACAAAAGCATTTCATGAAATTTAAACACATTCAAAAGAACGTGATTATCTTTCAAAGAAAAGCTTCTAAAGTGAAGAGCAACACGTCTCTCACTTCTAA
>NW_004949411.1:14054-15319 GCF_000317375.1 Microtus ochrogaster | reverse complement strand
ACAAAAGCATTTATAAAATTCATACACTTTCAAAATAACGTGATTATCTTTCAAAGTAAAGCTTCTACAGTGAAGAGCAATACTGCTCTCACTTCTAACAGTAGTTTCACATTTCCCACGAAACAGCTCTTCTCTTCAGAGAAACGCTTGTGCGTTTCTCACAAAAGCATTTATGAAATTCATACACTTTCAAAAGAATGGGATTATCTTTCAAGGTAAAGCTTCTACAGTGAAGAGCAACACAGCTCTCACTTCTAACAGTTATTTCACATTTCCCACAAAAGAGCTCTTCTCTTCAGAGAAACGCATGTGAGTTTTGCACAAAAGCATTTATGAAATACATACACTTTCAAAAGAACGTAATTATCATTCAGAGTAATGCTTCTACAGTGAAGAGCAACACTACTCTCACTTCTAACAGTAGTGAGACATTTCCCACACAACAACTCTTCTATCAGAGAATCGCATGTGCGTTTCTCACAAAAGCATATATGAAATTCATACACTTTCAAAAGAACGTGATTTTCGTTCAAAGTAAAACTTCTACAGTGAAGAGCAACACTTCTCTCACTTCTAAGAGTAGTGTGACATATTCCTCTAAGCAGCTCTTCTATCGAAGAAAGGAATGTGTGTTTCTCACAAAAGCATTTCATGAAATTCATACACATTCAAAAGAACGTGATTATCTTTCAAAGTAAAGCTTCTACACTGAAGAGCAACACTGCTCTCACTTCTAACAGTAGTCTGACATTTTCCACACAGCAGCTCTTCTATCAGAGAAATGAATGTGCGTTTCTCACAAAAGCATTTCATGAAATTCATTCACATTCAAAAGAACATGATTATCTTTCAAAGTAAAGCTTTTACAGTGAAGAGTAATACTGCTCTCACTTCTAATATTAGTTTCACATATCCCACACAGCAGCTCTTCTTTCAGAGAAACGTATGTGCCTTTCTCACAAAAGCATTTATGAAATTCATACACTTTCAAATAAATGTGATTATCCTTCAAAGTAAAGCTTTTCAGTGAAGAGCAACACTGTCCTCACTTCTACCAGTAGTTTCACATTTACCACGAAACAGCTCTTCTCTTCAGAGAAATGCATGTGCGTTTCTCACAAAAGCATTTACAAAATTCATACACTTTCAAAAGAACGTGATTATCTTTCAAAGTAAAGATTCTACAGTGAAGAGCAACACTGCTCTCACTTCTAACAGTAGTTTGACATTTCCCACACAAAAGCACTTCTATCGGAAAAACACAT
>NW_004949411.1:11566-13442 GCF_000317375.1 Microtus ochrogaster | reverse complement strand
AAAGCTTCTACAGTGAAGAGCAACACTGCTCTCTCTTCTAACAGTTATATCACATTTCCCTCACAACAGCTCTTCTCTTCAGAAAAACGCATGTGCGTTTGTACAAAAGCATTTATGAAATTCATACACGTTTAAAAGAACGTGATTATCATTCAGAGAAAAGCCTCTACAGTGAAGAACAACACTACTCTCACTTCTAACAGTAGTGAGACATTTCCCACCCAACAGCTCTTCTATCAGAGAAATGCATGTGCGTTTCTCACAAAAGCATATATGAAATTCATACACTTTCAAAAGAACGTGATTATCTTTCAAAGTAATACTTCTACGGAGAAGAGCAACACTTCTCTCACTTCTAAGAGTAGTGTGACATTTTCCACTAAGCAGCTCTTCTATCAGAGATACGAATTTGCGTTTCTCACAAAAGTATTTCATGAAATTCATGCACATTAAAAAGAACGTGATTATCTTTCAAAGTAAAGCTTCTACAGTGAAGAGCAACAGCTCTCACTTCTAACAGTAGTCTGATATTTTCCACATAGCAGCTCTCCTCTTCAGAGAAACGCATGTGTGTTTCGCACAGAAGCATTTATGAAATTCATACACTTTCAAAAGAACGTGATTATCTTTCAAAGTAAAGCTTCTACAGTGAAGAGCAACACTACTCTCACATCTAAGAGTAATGTGACATTTCCCACACAACAGCTCTTCTATCAAAGAAACGCATGTGCGTTTCTCACAAAAGCATATATGAAATTCATACACTTTCAAAAGAACGTGATTATCATTCAGAGTAAAGCTTCTACAGTGAATAGCAATACTGCTCTCACTTCTAACAGTAGTGTGACATGTCCGACACAGTAGCTCTTCTATCAGAGAAACGCATGTGCGTTTCTCACAAAAGTATTTATCAAATTCATACACCTTCAAAGAACGTGATTGTCTTTCAAAGTATAGCTTCTACAGTGAAGAGTAACACTGCTCTCAATTCTAACAGTAGTTTGACATTTTCCACACGAGAGCTCTTCTATCAGAAATGCGCATGTGCGTTTCTCACAAAAGCATTTATGAAGTTCAGACACTTTCAAAACAAAGTGATTATCTTTAATGTAAAACTTTTACAGTGAAGAGCAACACTGCTCTCACTTCTAACATTAGTTTCACATTTCCCACACAGCAGCTCTTCTATCAGAGAAACGTATGTGCGTTTTTCACAAAAGCATTAATGAAATTCATACACTTTCAAAAGAACGTGATTATCTTTCAAAGTAAAGCTTCTACAATGAACAGCAACACTGCTCTCACTTCTAACAGTTATTTCACATTTCCCTCACAACAGCTATCTCTTCAGAGAAACGCATGTGCGTTTCTCACAAAAGCATTTATGAAATTCATGCACTTTAAAAGGAACGTCATTATCGTTCAAAGTAAAGCTTCTAAAGTGAAGAGCAAAACTGCTCTCACTTCTAACAGTAGTGTGACATTTCCCACTAAACAGCTGTTCTATCAGAGAAACACATGTGTGTTTCTCAGAAAAGCATATATGAAATTCATACACATTCAAAAGAATGTGATTATCTTTCAAAGTAAATCGTCTACATTGAAGAGCAACACTGCTCTCACTTCTAACCATTATATCACATTTCCCTCACAACAGGTCTTCTCTTCATAGAAACGCATGTGCGTTTGTACAAAAGCATTTATGAAATTCACACATTTTCAAAAGAACGTGATTATCATTCAGAGTAAAGCTTCTACAGTGAAGAGAAACACTACTCTCACTTCTAACAGTAGTGTGACATTTTCCACTAAGCAGCTCTTCTATCAGAGAAACGAATTTGCGTTTCTCACAAAAGTATTTCATGAAATTCATACA
>NW_004949411.1:9836-10563 GCF_000317375.1 Microtus ochrogaster | reverse complement strand
ATGAAATTCATACACTTTCAAAAGAACGTGATTATCTTTCAACGCAAAGCTTCTACAGTGAAGAGCAACATAGCTCTCACTTCTAACAGTAGTGTGACATTTCCCACACAGCACCTCTTCTCTTCAGAGAAATGCACGTGCATTTCGCACAGAAGCATTTATGAAATTCATACACTTTCAAAAGAACGTGATTATCGTTCAAAGTAAAGCTTCTAAAGTGAAGAGCAACATTACTCTCACATTTAACAGTAGTGTGACATTTCCCACACAACAGAACTTCTATCAGAGAAACGCATGTTCGTTTTCCAAAAAAGCATATATGAAATTCATACACTTTCAAAAGCACGTGATTATCTTTCAAAGTAAAACTTCTGCAGTGAAGAGCAACACTTCTCTCACTTCTAAGAGTAGTGTGATATTTTACTCTAAGTAGCTCTTCTATCACAGAAACGTATGTATGTTTTTCAAAAAAGCATTTATGAAATTCATACACTTTCAAAAGAACGTGATTATCGTTCAAAGTAAATCTTTTCAGTGAAGAGCAACACTGCTCTCACTTCGAAAATTACTTTCACATTTCCCACGAAAGAGCTCTTCTCTTCTGAGAAACGCATGTGAGTTTCGCACAAAAGCATTTATGAAATTCATACACTTTCAGAAGAACGTGATTATCCTTCAAAGTAAAGCTTCTACAGTGAAGAGCAACACTGCTCTCACTTCTAACAGT
>NW_004949411.1:9043-9736 GCF_000317375.1 Microtus ochrogaster | reverse complement strand
AGCTCTTCTATCAGAGAAACGCACGTGCGTTTCTCACAAAAGCATTTCATGAAATTCATACACTTTCAAAAGAACTTGATTAACTTTCAAAGTAAAGCTTCTACAGTGAAGAGCAACAGTGCTCTCACTTCTAACAGTAGTGTGACATTTCGCACACCGCAGCACTTCTATCAGAGAAACACACGTGCATTTCTCACAAAAGCATATATAAAATTAATACACATTCAAAAGAACGTGATTATGTTTCAAAGTATAACTTTTCAGTGAAGAGCAACACTGCTCTCACTTCTAACAGTAGTTTCACATTTCCCACGAAACAGCTCTTCTCTTCAGAGAAACGCATGTGCATTTCTCACAAAAGCATTTATTAAATTCATACACTTTCAAAAGAGCGTGATTATCTTTCAAAGCAAAGCTTCTACAGTGAAGAGCAACACTGCTCTCACTTCTGACAGTAGTTTTACATTTCCCACAGAACAGCTCTTCTATCAGAGAAACGCATGTGCGTTACTCACAAAAGCAATTCATGAAATTCATACACTTTCAAAAGAACGTGATTATCTTTCAAAGTAAAGCTTATCAGTGAATAACTACACTGCTCTCACTTCTAAGAGTAGTTTCACATTTCCCACACAACAGCTCTTCTATGAGAGAAACGAATGTGCGTTTCTCACAAAAGCATTTCATGAAATT
>NW_004949411.1:6339-7466 GCF_000317375.1 Microtus ochrogaster | reverse complement strand
TTCAAAAGAACGTGATTATCTTTCAAAGTAAAGCTTCTACAGTGAAGAGCAGCACTGCTCTCACTTCTCACAGTAGTGTGACATTTTCCACAAAACAGCTCTTCTCTTCAGAGAAACGCATGTGCGTTTCACACAAAAGCATTTAAGAAATTCATACACTTTCAAAAGACCGTGATTATAATTCAAAGTAAATCTTCTACAGTGAACAGCAACACTGCGCCTACTTCTAACAGTAGTTTCACATTTCCCACACAGCAGCTCTTCTATCTCACCAAAGAATTTATGAAATTCATACACTTTCGAAAGAACGTGATGATCTTTCAAAGTAAAGTTTCTAAGGTGAAGAGCAAAACTGCGATCACTTCTAACAGTTATTTCACATATCCCATACAAGAGCTCTTTTCTTCAGAGAGACGCATGTGCGTTTCACACAAAAGAATTTATGAAATTCATACACTTTCAAAAGAACGTGATTATCATTCAAAGTAAAGCTTCTACAGTGAAGAGCAACACTGCACTCACTTCTAACAGTGGTGTGACATTTCCCATAGGGCAGCTCTTCTATCAGAGAAACACATGTGCGTTTCTCACAAAAGCATATATTTAATTCATACACATTCAAGAGAACGTGATTATCTTTCAAAGTAAAGCTTCTACAGTAAAGAGCAAAACTGCTCTCACTTCTAACACTAGTTTCACATTTCCCAGGAAACAGCTCTTCTCTTCAGAGAAACACATGTGCGTTTCTCACAAAAGCATTTATGAAATTCATAAACTTTCAAAAGAAGGTGATGATCGTTCAAAGTAAAGCTTCTACAGTTAAGAGCAACACTGCTCTCACTTCTAACAGTACTTTGACATTTCCCACACAACAGCTCTTCTAGCAGAGAAAGGCATGTGCGTTTCTCTTAAAAGCATTTCATGAAATTCATACACTTTCAAAAGAACGCGATTATCTTTCAATGTAAAGCTTCTCAGTGAAGAGCAACACTGCTCTCAATTATAACAGTAGTTTGACATTTTCCACACGACATCTCTTCTATCAGAAAAACTCATGTGCGTGTCTCACAAAAGCATTTATGAAATTCAGACACTTTCAAAACAAAGTGATTATCTTTCAAAGTAAA
>NW_004949411.1:4787-5320 GCF_000317375.1 Microtus ochrogaster | reverse complement strand
CTTCTACAGTGAAGAGCAACACTGCTCTCACTTCTAACATTAGTGTGACATTTCCCACACTACAGCTCTTCTATCAGAGAAACGAATGGGTGTTTCAGAAAAAGCATTTCATGAAATTCATACACATTCAAAAGAACGTGATTATCTTTCAAATGAAAGCTTCTACAGTGAAGAGCAACACTGCTTTCACCTCTAACAGTACTTTGACATTTTCCACACAAGAGCTTTTCTATTAGATAAATGCATGTGCGTTTCTCACAAAAGTATTTCATCAAATTTATACACTTTCAAACGAACGTGATTATCTTTCAAAGTAAAACTTCTACAGTGAAGAGCAACACTGCGCTCACTTCTAACAGTAGTTTGACATTTCCCACACAACAGCTCTTCTATCAGAGAAACGCATGTGCGTTTCTCACAAAAGCAATTCATGAAATTCATACACATTCAAAAGAACGTGATTATCTTTCAAAGTAAAGCTTCTACAGTGAAGAGCAACACTGCTCTCCCTTCTAACAGTAGTTTCACATTTC
>NW_004949411.1:1883-4257 GCF_000317375.1 Microtus ochrogaster | reverse complement strand
TTTCACATTTCCCACACAAGAGCTCTTCTCTTCAGAGAGACGCATGTGCTTTTCACACAAAAGCATTTATGAAATTCATACACTTTAAAAAGAACGTGATTATATTTCAAAATAAAGCTTATACAGTGAAGAGCAACACTGCACTCACTTTTAACAGTGGTGTGACAGTTCCCAACGGGCATCTCTTCTATCAGAGAAACGCATGTGGGTTTCTCACAAAAGCATATATTAAATTCATACACATTCAAGAGAACGTGATTATCTTTCAAAGTAAAGCATCTACAGTGAAGAGCAACACTGCTCTCACTTCTAACAGTAGTTTCACATTTTCCAGAAACAGCTCTTCTCTTCAGAGAGACGCATGTGCGTTTCTCACAAAAGCATTTATGCAATTCATAAACTTTCAAAAGAACGTGATGATCTTTCACAGTAAAGCTTCTGCAGTGAAGAGCAACACTGCTCTCAATTCTAACAGTAGTTTGACATTTCCCACACAACAGCTCTTCTATCAGAGAAACGCATGTGCGTTTCTCATAAAAGCATTATGAAATTCATACACTTTCAAAAGAACGTGATTATCTTTCAATGTAAAGCTTCTCAGTGAAGAGCAACACTGCTCTCACTTCTAACAGTAGTTTCACATTTCCCACTCAACAGTTCTTCTATGAGAGAAACGCATGTGCGTTTCTCACAAAAGCATTTCATGAAATTCATACACATTCAAAAGATCGTGATTATCTTTCAAAGTAAAGCTTCTACAGTGAAGAGCATCATTGCTCTCACCTCTATCAGTAGTTTGATATTTCCCACACAACAGCTCTTCTATCAGAGAAACGCATGTACGTTTCTCACAAAAACATTTATGAAATTCATACATTTTCAAAAGAACGTGATTATCTTTCAAAGAATAGCTTCTGCAGTGAAGACCAACACTGCGCTCACTTCTAACAGTTATTTCACATTTCCCACACAAGAGCTCTTCTCTTCAGAGAGAGATATGTGCTTTTCACACAAAAGCATTTATGAAATTCATACACTTTCTAAAGAACATGATTATATTTCAAAGTAAAGCTTATATAGTGAAGAGCAACCCTGCACTTACTTTTAACAGTGGTGTGACATTTCCCAACGGGCATCTCTTCTATCAGAGAAACGCATGTGCGTTTCTCACAAAATCATATATTAAATTCATACACATTCAAGAGAACGTGATTATCTTTCAAAGTAAAGCTTCTACAGTGAAGAGCAACACTGCTCTCACTTCTAACATTAGTGTGACATTTCCCACACTACAGCTCTTTTATCAGAGAAACGAATGGGTGTTTCAGAAAAAGCATTTCATGAAATTCATACACATTCAAAAGAACGTGATTATCATTCAAATGAAAGCCTCTACAGTGAAGAGCAACACTGCTATCACCTCTAACAGTACTTTGACATTTTCCACACAAAAGCTTTTCTATCAGATAAATGCATTTGCGTTTCTCACAAAAGTATTTCATGAAATTCATACACTTTCAAACGAACGTGATTATCTTTCAAAGTAAAGCTTCTACAGTGAAGAGCAACACTGCGCTCACTTCTAACAGTAGTTTGACATTTCCCACAAAAAAGCTCTTCTATCAGAGAAACGCATGTGCGTTTCTCACCAAAGCATTTATGGAATTCATACACTTTCAAAAGAATGTGATTATCTTTCAAAGTAAAGCTTCTAAGGTGAAGAGCAACACTGCGCTCACTTCTAACAGTTATTTCACATTTCTCACACAAGAGCTCTTCTCTTCAGAGAGATGCATGTGCTGTTCACACAAAAGCGTTTATGAAATTCCTACACTTACAAAAGAATGTGATTATATTTCAAAGTAAAGCTTATACAGTGAAGAGCAACACTGCACTCACTTTTAACCGTGGTGTGACATTTCCCAACGGGCATCTCTTCTATCAGAGAAACGCATGTGCGTTTCTCACAAAAGCATTTATGACATTCAAACACTTTCAAAAGACCGTGATTATCTTTCAAAGTGAAGCTTCTACCGTGAAGAGCAACACTGCTCTCACTTCTAACAGTAGTTTGACATTTCCCACAAAACAGCTTTTCTATCAGAGAAACACATGTGCGTTTCTCACAATATCATTTATGAAATTCATACACTTTCAAAAGAAAGTGATTATAGTGCAAAGTAAAGCTTCTACAGTGAAGAGCATCACTGCTCTCACTTCTAACAGTAGTGTGACATTTCCCAACAGCAGCTCTTCTATCAGAGAAACGCATGTGCGTTTCTCAGAAACGCACATATGAAATCCATACACTTTCAAAAGAACGTGATTATCTTTCAAAGTAAAGCTTCTACAGTGAAGAGCAACACTGCTCTCA
>NW_004949411.1:1074-1767 GCF_000317375.1 Microtus ochrogaster | reverse complement strand
TACAGTGAAGAGCAACACTGCTCTCACTTCTAACAGTAGTGTGAGAATTCCCACACAGCAGCTCTTCTATCAGAGAAACGCATAAGCGTTTCTCACAAAAGCATATATGAAATTCGTACACATTCAAAAGAAGGTGATTATCTTTCAAAGTAAAGCTTCTACAGTGAAGAGCAACCCTGCTCTCCCATCTAACAGTAGTTTCACATTTCCCATTAAACAGCTATTCTCTTCAGAGAAACGCATGTGCGTTTCACACAAAAGCATTTATAAAATTCATACACTTTCAAAAGAACGCGATTATCTTTCAAAGTAAAGCTTCTCAGTGAAGAGCAACACTGCTCTCTCTTCTAACAGTAGTTTCACATTTCCCACACAACATTTCTTCTATCAGAGAAACGCATGTGCGTTTCTCACAAAAGCATTTAATGAAATTCATACACTTTCAAAAGAACGTTATTATAGATCAAAGTAAAGCTTCTTCAGTGAAGAGCAACACTGCTCTCACTTCTAACAATAGTGTGACATTTCCCAACAGCAGCTCTTCTGTCAGAAAAACGCATGTGCGTTTCTCAAAAGAGCATTTATGAAATTGATACACTTTCTAACGAACGTGATTATCTTTCATAGTAAAGATTCTACAGTGAAGAGCAACACTGCTCTCACTTCTAACAGTAGTTTCACATTTCCCACACA
>NW_004949411.1:0-974 GCF_000317375.1 Microtus ochrogaster | reverse complement strand
TGAAATTCATACACTTTCAAAAGAACGTGATTATCTCTCAATGTAAAGCTTCTACAGTGAACAGCAACACTGCTCCTACTTCTAGCAGTAGTTTCACATTTCCCACACAGCAGCTCTTCTATCTCATCAAAGCATTTATGAAATTCATACACTTACGAAAGATCGTGATTATCTTTCAAAGTAAAGCTTTTACAGTGAAGAGCAACACTGCTCTCACTTCTAACAGTAGTTTCACAGTTCCCATGAAACAGCTCTTCTCTTCAGAGAAACCCATGTGCGTTTCACATAAAAGCATTTATGAAATTCCTACACTTTCAAAAGAACGTGATCATCTTTCAAAGTAAAGCTTCTACAGTGAAGAGCAACACTGCTCTTACTTCTAACAATAGTTTGACATTTCCCACATTACAGCTCTTCTATCAGCGAAACGCATGTGCGTTTCTCACAAAAGCATTTAATGAAATTCATACACTTTCAAAAGAATGCGATTATCTTTCAAAGTAAAGCTTCTCAGTGAAGAGCAACACTGCTCTCTCTTCTAACAGTAGTTTCACATTTCCCACACAACAGTTCTTCTATCAGAGAAATGCATGTGCGCTTCTCACAAAAGCATTTATGAAATTCAAACACTTTCAAAAGAACGTGATTTTCTTTCAAAGTGAAGCTTCTAAAGTGAAGAGCAACACTGCTCTCACTTCTAACAGTAGTTTGACATTTCAAACACAACAGCTTTTCTATCAGAGAAACCCATGTGCGTTTCTCACAAAAGCATTTATGAAATTCATACACTTTCAGAACAACGAGATTATAGTTCAAAGTAAAGCTTCTACAGTGAAGAGCTGTTGAAATAAGAGCGGCGGCGCTGCGTTCCCCGGCACTCGGCTGCCCACATGGCTAGCTTAGCTTATGCCCCGAAATAATTACACGGAAACTGTATTCTTTTAATCACTGCCTGACCCATTAGTTCCAGCCTC
>NW_004949410.1:40523-50306 GCF_000317375.1 Microtus ochrogaster | reverse complement strand
GCCATGAGTCAGCTTTTGGCAGTTGTGCATCTACCTCTCTGTGGCCACATGGAAATTGATAGTTTCTTCTGTGACATACCATTGATAATCAAGTTATCCTGCACTGATTACCATGATTTGGATATTTACATGAATGCTAACTGTGGGGTTGTAGTTGTAAGCTGCTTCATTCTGTTGCTCATTTCCTACACATATATCCTTATCACTGTTCCCCAGAGTTCTAAAGCTGGTGCATCTAAGGCTCTGTCCACATGCAGTGCCCACATCACAGTGGTGATGATCTTTTTTGTTCCTTGCATCTTTATCTATGTGTGGCCACTCAATATAATTTGGTTGGACAAATTCCTTGCTGTATTTTATACTCTTATTGCACCTCTTCTGAATCCAGCTATTTACACACTGAGAAATAAAGAAATGAAAAATGCTATAAAGAAATTAAAAAGCTATTTCAGAAAGCACAAGGAAAATACTTAATGCTAAGAAAATTCACTGTAAATATTTCAAATTAAAAATTAACTGAAATTAAATAAACTTGGAATTTAGTTTGTATGCACAATCAGTTAATATATTCTGACATGTAATAAGCCCAATATAATTTAGAGATACAATGTTTCAATCATATAGAACATTGTAAATTATTTCTGGTTGTTTTTTAAGATGGCTCTTCCTTGTGAGAAAACTATTCAATTGATTCTTATATTTTCAATAATATTTTTAAAAGAGCATAAATGTATTTCTTGGGCTGAAAAGAAACATTTGTTTTGTAAAATTTACTTAAATATTGTTCAAAAAGTATCAAAAATATATTCTCTTTTTTAATACATCCACAAACCTTTTATTCACTTCTTCGAAAAAAGGCAAAATTATTATTTTTATCACATTTCCAAACTGTAAAGAGAGAATAGAAAATGTGTAACAAATAAAGTAAAAGTTATAAACTACATACAAATAGCAGTGGACTTTACTTACTTTAACTCTTATTACCTTAATGACAATGAAATACTTGTAAAAAACACACCTAATGCTGTTTTTTCTCGATTATCTGAGTTTAAAGATTAAAATTTATTTTTTAAGTTATGGCTTATTGTTTCAAGAGAAATCACAAACTATAATCTTTCTGACACAGTGACCATTACCCTCTTTGCTAATTCTTTTTTTATTACTTAAAAAATACTGATCCAAATTCCCACTCCTTTCCTTCCTCCCACTCCCCTCCAACTCCCTCCACAGACTCTCCTACCCCACCTTTTCCAATCCTAAGAGAGGGCAATGCCTCCTGCCCTGTGGAAAGTCCAAGGCCCTCCCTACTACATCTAGATTGAGCCGGGTTTACATCCAAAGAGAATAGGATCCCAGGAAGCCAGTACATGCAGTAGAGAGAAATTCCAGTGTCACTATCAGTGGCCCCTCAGCCTGCTCCAACTGACAACCCCCTTCAGAGGAATATGTTTGTTCCCATGCTTGTTCACTCCCAGTCCAGTTGGAGTTGGTGAGCTACCATTAGCTCAGGCAAACTCTCTCAGTGTATGAACCCCTCATGGTCTAGAATTCCTTGCTCATACTCTCACTCCTTCCACTCTTCAACTGGATCTTGGGAACTCCAATGTGGATCATTGCCTCTGTTTCCATCTGTTGTTGGACAAAGGTTCTATAGTGATATTAAAGATGATCATCAGTCTGACTACAGGGTAAGGCCAGTTCAGACACCCTCTCCTCTATTGCTTAATATTGAAATGCTTGTTATACTTAATTATATATCAACAAATCTACAAAACAGACAACAGGTCAATTGTTTCATCAAATACCAACATATATTTGTGAATAAAATTTGAATATGACCTTCGATATTTCAAATAGTCTTCAAATTGTTCTTTGAATAAAAATATGTATCATGCGGTACAATATGTCTTTTATTTCTCAAGATGTGGGTTAAAATACAGTGACCAAAATCATAACAGAAATAATGCCAAAAGTAATATATGTGTATGTATGTGTGTATCTTTTATTCTCTTAATATAGAAAAAATACAGCAAATGGTAGAATAAATAAAATATATTTATGATTGTTAGCTGTCTACTCGAGCCTATGATGTAAGATGTGTTATTACCACAAAATACATTTATTATCTTGAATATAGGAAAGCTTAGAAATATATATTAAATTCTTTTGGTAACAAAGACTTGAATTTTTCTATAGTTGAATGATGCAGGAAATAAATTTCCCAATGGCATTCATTTATTTAGTATATTAAGAAAGAAAATTTTACTCAGAGAGTAGATAATGTTAAATGTAATGTCAGAACAACTCTCTTAAAGTTCAGATTGCTTTTTTAACAATTCATATGTCATGATCAACATTCTATTATTACAATATGATGTGATTTGTGAACAATACTGCTCTGCATTTGGACTGTAGATATTATCACATTTGACATGTAGATGATGCTAAATAATAGTCAGATGTATAGTTGACTATTCAATTTTACTTATTTATTGATACTGGTAAGTATAAGAACTTAACAATTTATATATTACTATACATTTTAGATACTTTTTCTCTATGCCATGCTGAGAATATCCTCACAATATGACTTATCCTGTGTTTCTTAATGTGGAGCAGACCTTAAATCCAAATAGAAAAGATGTTACTAACCCATGATAACCAAGCCATTCTTATACCAGTAGGCTCATCTTGCTTAGCAAATCAGTTTTGTATTATGTAAAGTCTGTGCTGTGTCAGACTCATAATGCCCCTTCTTTGCCAATAGCTTAAATAATTTCCAGCACTGTGAAAGCTAGCCAGAGGAAAGAAAGCTTCCAATCACCCTAGAAAATAAAATAACTTTTATTCTTTTTATTTATTCATCTCTCATACAATACATCCCAACTCTAGGATCTCATCCCTCCACTCCTCCAAGTTCCCCTCCCCTCTTTCAGGTCCACTGTCCCTCTGTTCCCCTTCTGGAAATTGGTCTCCCAGGGATATCAATCAAACACAGAATAACAAGATGCAATGAAACTAGACACTAACTTCCATACCAAGGCTAGATGAGGTAACCTAATAGGAGGGAAAGGGTTCCAAAAGCAGGCAAAAGAGTCAGAGACAGCACTACTCCCACTGTTAGGCAACCCCAAAAAACCCCAAGCTGAACCACAAGTATGCATGCAGAGGACCTGTGATTGTACCTTCAATCTCTGTGAGCCCCTATGAAGACTGCTTAGTATGTTCTGTAGATCATGTAGACTGCTGTCCTTGTCACCTCTAGGTCATAAAATCCTTCCCTCTTTTCTTCCCCCTCTTATGTGAGGTTTCCTAAGCTCTGACCAATGTTTGGCTGTGGGTCTCTGCATCTACTACCACCAGCTACTAAAGAAAGCCTCTATGATGGCAATCAGGCTAGGCACTTATCTATAAATATGGGAGAATATCATTAGGAATCATTTCATTGACTTTTTTCCCTTTTCTTTTTCTTTTTTATTTTTTAAATTTCTTTATTAAAGATTGTTTAATGGAAGGATAATTTTTTTCATAAAACATTATCAAAAATATATAATATATAAATTAATAAAATGAGAAAAATAAAGGTGTTATTACAACGCAACCACTGAAATACAGAAGATCACTAGAAGATATTTTGGAAACATACACCCTAATAAGTTAGAACAGTTTAAGTAAATAAACCTATCCATCATGTCCTACTAAAATTAAATCAGGAAGATCTTTAAAAATAACCTTATCAATCATGAGATATAAATTTGAGTCAGTAATAAAATTTAACCCAATAGGGTAAATGACCAAATGGATGCAATCCTGAAGTCTCCCAAGTTTATCAAAAACAATTAATACCAATGTTCACCAAAATGTTAATCCTTAGTAGGATATCTTTTAAATTTGCTTACATGTATCTCAGTGCAGGCAGAGGTGGGGGACTGAGGGGAGATGGAGATGTTAGGAATAAGAGCAGTCACGAGTTTGCAGGGAAAGGTGGAAATGATGTAAAAAAATGTTTAATATATAAAATACAGAAAAAAATTAATTTTAAAAATTCAAGTGGATCTCATACCTGACACTATAAGTGTTGCCTAGAATTTGATACTAAATAGTCCATAGGCCTAGAGTAAACCTGTTACTATTGTTGTACTAAGTAAACACAACAATAAAATGACTCCTAATAATATAATCTGTAGCATAAATCAGTGTATCACTCAGTCCTTATCACAGAAGTTTTTTTCTTGTAGTGAATGGTAATTGATGCAGAAACTCACATCTGGGCAATGTGCAAAGAGTGAGAGACTTTGGAGCACTCAACCCTAAATGAGATGATGTCATCATAGCCCTTCTCCCAGTGCTCAGGTACTTATACTGAAAAGGAAGTGGAGATATTGTAAGAGCCAGAAGTCGTGAATGACTTCAAGAAAGAGGTGTTTTCCAGACAAAAGCCATGCAAGCCATGTACAAAACACAGAAGCTAAATTTCTTGTAAACACACAAGATCTGCACAAAGTTAAGCCAAACAAAGTCCAAGCAGTGAAGAAAAAGTAAGTACAAAGTCCAACCCCTAGTCAAGGAGCTATTCTGCTGTTGACCCTCCTGAGAAATGGGTGACACAGGCTATCAACCACACCCCAGGATATGCCTTAGTCTCAGGAGTAGTTGCAAGCACAAAATGGATTCCATGCTTCTTTTTTACTTTTTGTTTTTCTTATTTTAACTTTTGTTTAAACTAGATTTTGTTTTTCATCCTGATTATATTTCCCCTTCCTCTAGTCCTGCCAGCTCTTCCCAAACTCCCTCCCATCTGGATCCACCTCCTATCTTTCCTTATAAAACAAAGGCATCTAGGCAATAATAACAAAAAGCAAAACCAGACAAATAGAAACAGGACAAAGTAAATAGGTGAAAAATGAGGTCAAGAAATAGATCCAGATGCAGAGACTCACTTACTCACAAACTTGGGGACCCTGTAAAGCCACAAATCTGGAAGAAGTATATAAACAAAATCTGTAAGTTAAAACATAAGTAAAATAAAATGAAGTAAAAATAATTTTTATCCATAATATGACATTATGAGACAGGACACCTCCAAAGATGCCTTTGAGTTTGCTTTCCATTGGCCATTTACTGAGGGGTATGTCTTTCCTTAAGAGTAGGCTTTTTGAGTCCTTCTAACCCAAAAGCCAATAGTACCAGGAAAAGAAGTAAGATGTCTTCAGAACTTTCTCTCTCCTCCTGTGCCCCCAGTCCTAATCCCCTCTACCACCACTCTATGGTCTCATTCCCAGCTCTGTAACTGAACACCTGCTGCATTCCTCTGGTCCATCCTCAGGAATCATGAATACCTTCTCCAACTTTCCTCCGCCAAACCCACCCCATTATTCCAGCTTCTACCAGCAGCAGGCATTGCCTAGTAACACATCAGCTAAGCAGGCCAGAAAAACAGGTAAGCCAACTAAAAACCCTTCACCTCTCTGTGTCCTCTCCTCCAAATCCAATCCCCCAGTCCCATCCACAGATGTGTTAAAGAACATTTGATGGAACCTTCCTTCCCTGCCCTGTGACAGCATGTTCTGCTGATACCACAGAACATCCCCTCCTAACCTCATTCTCCAGCCCATTGCTTTTTCCCAACCTGCAACTCAACCAGGCACACCCTGATAGCCCAATGGCCAATCCTGACAGGAAAACAGGTGGTTGACAGCAGATCTTCACCTATCCTTTTGCTCCTCCAGTCCCAATATTCCTAGGCTCATCCCCAGCTTTGTAGCAAAACACCTGCTTCAGTCTCCTTTTCCTCCATTGAAGCCACCCCAAATGGACCACAAAGATCTTCTCCAACCTTCCTTCACCAAACTCCTTCCATTATCCCAGCATTCAATACCAGAAGGCAATCCCTCTGAACACACCAGCCAAGCAGGCAAGGAAAATCAATCCAGTTCTCAAGTTTCATCACCAACACTATAGACGATCTTTTGAGGTAACCTCTCTTCGTTGCCAACCGCCATTTCAAGAAAAATAATAAAAAATAAATATGCACAACCTGGTTGAACACTGTTTTCCTCCCTCCTGTGAACATCTTCAAATGCTTAGTTTATGTCCATTCCTGCTTCAGTTCCTGATAAACCAGAGAAACACATTTTACCTGGAAACCCCAAGTGACAACACATATCAAGTCCAAAGAAAAATCTCCTACCAGAAAACACACAACCATTTCCCTCACCTAAAATCTGAAGAGGAAATAAAAATAAAAGAATGAAACAACCCCCCCATAAAAACAAAACCAGAAATCAGCTCCTAGACCTATAATCCTCACAACCACATATGCCTAGATGCCAGCATAAAAACACAATAAAAACATAAAAACAATAACAGTTTTTGTACCACATTAGGCCCTGAATATTTCATCATGGTCCAGGCACAAAAAAAACCTATGAAAACAGCCACTATTAAGATGATAGAGGTCCTTAGAGAGGAAATAAATGAATTCCTTAAAGTGATCTAGGAAAACATAACAAAAAGTGGAAGAAAACAAACAAAATTTTTCAAGATCTTAAAATAAAAATAGAAACAATAAAGAAAACCAAGATTGAGGAAATGCTGGAAATGAAAAATTTGGAAATTTGGGCAGGAACTACAGAGGCAAGTTTTACCTCCAGAATGCATAAGATGAAAAAAATGAAAGAATCTCAGGTGTTGAAGACAAGTTAAATAAAATGTTAAATCTAAAATGTTCCCAACACAAAACATCCAGAAAGTCTGGGGCACTATGAAAGACTATCTATAAGAATAATAGGAATAGAGAAAGTAGAAGAATCCCAGATCAAAGGCCATAAAAATATTTTCAACAATCATAGAAGAAAATTTCCCTAACCTAAAGAAGGAGATGCCTGTAACTGGAGGTTTCTCTCCTGCCCGCCAATTCCTGAATATCCACTCTGAGGTTTAATATTACTTACTAACTGTTTGGCCAATAGCTCAGATTTATTACTAACTAGCTTTTCATCTTAAATTAACCCATTTCTATTAATCTATGTATTTCCTTGTAGCCATAGTGTTATCTCACATCCTGCTTCTCTGTGTCACTGCTGGCATCTCCCAGACTCTGCCTTCATTTTTCCTTTATCTTTTCTCGGATTTTCCACTTGGGTCTATTCTGCCTGGCTATTGGTCAAATAATCTTCTTTATTATTAACAATTAGTAATAAAACATATTCACAGAATAGAGAAGTATCCAACATCAGATGCCTATCAATAAACAAAAGCATACATATTACCAAATAGATTGGACTAGAAAAAAAAGTCTCCTCACCACATAGTAACCAAAACATTAAACATACAGTAAAAAGAAAATAATATTAATAGCTGTAAAGGAAATAACCTAGTGACATATAAAGGCAGACCTACTGGAATTACACCTGACGTTTCTATGGAGAAGCTGAAAACCAGCAAAACCTGGAGAGAAGAACTGCAGACTCTAAGAGACTACAGATATCAACCCATACTACTATACCCAACAAAACTTCCAATCACCATAGATAGAGAAATTGAGATATTCTATATTAAATCCAACCATAAATAATATCTATCTAAACTTCACCCCTACACAAAGTACTAAAAAAAAAACTCCAACCTAAAGAGGTTTAACTACAACCATGAAAACACAGGAATAAATAACTTCAGACCAACAAAATTAAAATAAGAGAAGTATACACACACACATACACACTGAAACATAGATCACTACCACCACCACTACACTAATAAAATAACAGGAATCAGCAATAATTATTCATTGATATCTCTCAATATAAAAGGTCTCAATCTCCCAATAAAATGACACAGGCTAACAGAATGGTATTAAAAGCAGTACCTATTCAAGAAACACCTCAACATCAAGGATGGACATTATCTCAGAGTTAAAGGTTTGGAAAAAGCTATGTGGACCTAAGAAGCAAACTGGTGCAGCCATTTTAAAATAATGGTGCAGTCTAAAAAATAATAAACCAAAACTAATCAGGAGAAATAGGAAAGTACACTACATACTCATCAAAAGAAAAATCCACAGGAAGGACATTTCAATTATTAACATCTATGCCCACAAAACAAGGACACCAACATTTGTAAAAAGAAACACTACTATAGCTTAAATCATATATTAACTCTCATGCACTGATAGTGGGAGACTTGCATATCCCACACTCACCAATAGATAGGTCATCTAAACAAAAAGTAAACATAAATACTGGGGCTAACTGAAGTTATAAACTAAATGGACTCAACACATTTACAAAATATTTCATCTAAATTCAAAATAATATACCTTCTTCTCTCCACCTCATGGAACTTTCTCCCAAAGTGACCATATTACAAAATAAGTCCCAATGAATACAAGAAATGTGAAATAATTCACTGTATTTTTTCAGAACATCATTGATTAAAGCTGGATATCAACAGTAGAAACAAAAAAAAAACTTACAAACTCTTGGAAACTAATCAGGATGTAGATTTCTCCAGCACCATGTCTGCCTACATGATGCCATGCTTCTGGCCACAAAAATAATGGACCAAATCTCTGAAGCTCTAAGCAAGCCCAGTTGAATGCTTTCTCTTGCAAGAGTTGTCGTGGTCATGGTGTCTTTTCACAGAAATAGAATACTGACTAAAACAAGTAGTATAGCATGATCCTATAACAGTTTTATTTTTTATCTTTTAAGAGAGTGGGAAAGATGGAGGGATTAAGTGGTGTAGGCAAGGTGGAAAGAGGTAGAATTAAAGATACAACTAAAGTGACAGGTATGAGATAAGGCTACAGTGGATGGGGTAGGCACAGATATATCCTTGCTAGAAGGGCTGATAGGGTGGTGTGTAGCAACCTGGAACTTGTGCAGATTCAATCCCTGAACATGATGCCCAGATGCATAAACTCCTTGGTTCTAAGCAACAACAGGGTGTCCGAGATGATTCATTTTCTGGACTGAACCTCCTCAAAAGACCTCTGCTCTATGTTGCCCTTGGAGGTCATCTTGGTATTCATAGCTGACTGCCTCAGGTCATGTAAAAGCCATGTCTTAGTATGTGGTCCATGCTGCCACCAAGGGCCATGTCCTGGTCCATAATCTCACAATCAGGGGTTGTGTTGATACCTGTGGCACGTGTTACCACTAAAGGCCATGCAGATGTCTATAGACTGTTCTGCCACCTGAAGCCATGTTGATAGCCACTGGCCATCCTGTACCAAGGGCCATGTTGAAGTGAGTGGCCTGTTCTTCAATCTGAGAGCAATCTTGATGTCCTTGGCCTGTATTTTCATGCATGTCTATGCTGGTATCCATGCTCTCTGCAGTGAAATAGGAACATTTTGATGTCTGTGGTCTATATTGCTACCAGAGACCACGCTGAGGTCTGTGGCATGTGCTGACAATGGATGTCTGATGTTGATGCTGTCTCGAGAAACCACGTAGAAGTCCATGTTCTGTGCTTCTGCTGACTTTAAAAGACAAGGAAGCTACTTTTACAGTGGTCTCAATGACTACAGACTCACAGTTGAGAAAGAGGGATATAGAAGGCTTCTCTGACAACCCCGATAAATCTCCTATCCACAAAATTGCAAAAGCCTATTATAGAGAATTCTTTTAAAATTGCAATAATGATGCTAAAGTATAGCTCTCCACAACTAATGGTTTCTTTTGGCACTGGAGGTGGGGGAGGAGCAGTTTTTAAGGGGTTGAGCCCTGAAAGTTTGACCATGCTCCAATGAATATGTGGGCAACACAAATTGGACTTCTT
>NW_004949410.1:7116-7521 GCF_000317375.1 Microtus ochrogaster | reverse complement strand
TGCTTCCTCTGTCTCTGTGAGTTCATATGAGCATTGATTATGTCGATTTAGAGTGTCTTATTTTTTTTGGTGTTTTCCATGCCCTCTGGATCTTGCACTTTTTGCCTTGACTTCCACAGGGTTCCCAGAACCCTAAGTGGAGGAATTTCATGGAGATTTTTTATGAGTATTCCAAGAACTCTTACTCTCTCCATAATGTCTGTAAATCTATATTTGTTCCTGTCTGCTGCAGAGGAAGCTTCTCTCATAATGACTGAGTAAAGCACTGATCTAATTTTTTTCTAATTGGTCTAATTTTTATTGATTTTATTGAGCTGTACATTTTTCTCTGCTCCCCTACTTGCCTCTCCCCTCCTTTTGACCCTCTCCCATGGTCCCATGCTCCCAATTTATTAAGAGATCTTG
>NW_004949410.1:4394-5665 GCF_000317375.1 Microtus ochrogaster | reverse complement strand
CTTTTGAGTTCTGTGAAGAATTTTGCTGGAATTTTGATGAGCATTGCATTGAATCTGTATATTGTTTTTGGTGTGATTGCCATTTTTACTATGTTAATTCTACCTACCCCAGAGTATGGGAGATTGTTCCACTTTCTGGTGTCTTCTTCAATTTCTTTCTTCCAAGATTTAAAGTTCTTGTCATGCAAGTCTTCCACTTGTTTGGTTAGAGTTACTCCAAGATACTTTATGCTATTTGTGGCTATTGTGAAGTGTGATGTTTCTCTGATTTCTTTTTTTTAGCCCATTTATCATCTGTATACAGGAGTGCTACTGATATTTTTGAGTTAATCTTGTATCCTGCTATATTATTGAAAGTGTTTAGGAGTTGTAGAAGTTTCTCAGTAGAATTTTTGGGGTTACTTATGTAAACTACCATATCATCAGCAAATAGTGGGAGGTTGACTTTGTCTTTTCTGATTTGTATCCTCTTGATCTACTTTTGTTGTCTTATTGATGTAGCTAGGACCTCAAGAACTATATTGAATAGATATGTAGAGAGTGGACAACCTTGTCTTGTTCCTCATTTCTGTGGGATCACTGTGAGTTTCTTTCC
Source organism: Microtus ochrogaster (assembly GCF_000317375.1). Classification (NCBI taxonomy): domain Eukaryota; kingdom Metazoa; phylum Chordata; class Mammalia; order Rodentia; family Cricetidae; genus Microtus; species Microtus ochrogaster. Next base: position 5,070 of record NW_004949410.1, on the reverse strand, counting down.
ATTTAGTTAGATATCGGTTGTTGACTTGCTGTATATTGCCTTGATTATGTTTAGGTATGTCCCTTGTATCCCTGATCTCTCCAAGACCTTTATCATGAAGGGATGTTGTATTTTTGTCAAAAGCTTGCTCATCATCTAATGAGATGATCATGTGGTTTTCAATTTTTTTTTAGTTTGTTTATATGGTGGATTACATTGACAGATTTTCATATGTTAAACCTTACCTGCATCTCTGGGATGAAGCTAACTTGATCATGGTAGATGATTGTTCTGATATGTTCTTGGATTTGACTTGCCAGTATTTTATTGAGTATTTGAGTATTTTTGCATCAATGTTCATGAGTGAGATTAGTCTGCAATTCTCTTTCTAAGTAATGACTTTATGTGGTTTGGGTGTCAGGGTAATTGTAGCCTCATAAAAAGAGTTTGGCAATGTTCCTTCAGTTTCTATTGTGTGGAACAATTTGAAGAGTATTAGTATTAGTTATTCTTTGTAAATCTTGTGGAATTCTGAGGTAAAACCATCTGTTCCTGGAATTTTTTTGGTTGGGAGACTTTCGGTGACTGTTTATATTTCTTAAACTGTTATAGGTCTGTTTAATTTGCTTATCTAGTCTTGATTTAATTTTGGTAAGTGATATTTATTCAGAAAACTGTCCATTTCCTTTAAGTTTTC
>NW_004949410.1:2284-3989 GCF_000317375.1 Microtus ochrogaster | reverse complement strand
CTTCAGTCACAGTCCAGCTGGCCTTGGTGAGCTCCCAGTAGATCAGATCCACTGTCTCATTGGGTGGGTGCACCCCTCGTGGTCCCGACTTCTTTGCTCAGGTTCTCCCTCCTTCTGCTCCTCATTGGGACCCTGAGAGCTCAGTCCAGTGCTCCAGTGTGGGTCTCTGTCTCCATCTCCATCCATCACCAGATGAAGGTTCATAGCCAAAAGGATAACTATATGTTTTTCTTTGGGTTCACCTTCTTACTTAGCTTTTTTAGGTTCACCAATTGTAGACTCCGTGACCCTTATTTATGGCTAGAAACCAGTTACGAGTGAGTACATCCCATGTTCATCTTTTTGGGTCTGGGTTACCTCACTCAGTATAGTGTTAATTTTGTGGAGTACAGATTTTCAAAATATGACCTTATGATTCTCTGGATTTCTTTCATGTCTGTTGTTATATCCCACATTTTATTTCTGATTTTGTTAATTTGGATATTCTCTCTCTGCCTTTAGTTAGTTTGAATAAAGGTTTGTCTATTTTGTTGATTTTCTCGAAGAACCAACAATTTGTCTCATTGATTCTTTATATTGTTTTCTTTGTTTCTATTTTGTTTATTTCAACTCTCAATCTGATTATTTCCTGTCATCTAGTTCTCTTGGGTGAGTTTGCTTCTTTTTGTTCTAAAGTTTTCAAATATTTTGTTAATTCAATAGTGTGGGATTTTCATAGATTCTTCGTGTGGGCATTTAGTGCCTTGAACTTTCCTCTTAACACTGCTTTCATTGTGTCCCAAAAATTTGGGTATGTTGTATGGCCATTTTCATTGAACTTAGGAAGTCTTTAATTTCCCCCTTTATTTCTTTCTTGACCCATTGATGATTCCAGTGAGTATTGTTTAATTTCCCTGTGTTGTGGGCTTTCTAGAATTAGTATTGCTTTTGACTTCTAGTTTTAAACAATGGTGATTCAATGAGATACATGGGGTTCTTCCAAAGTTTTTTTTTGTATTTGCTGAGGTTTGTTTTGTTACTGAGTATGTGATCAATTTTTGAGAAGGTTCCAGAAGGTACTGAGAAGAAGGTATATTCTTTTATGTTTGGATGTCTGTTAAGTCCATTTGAGTCATAACATCTGTTAGTGTCCTTATTTCTCTGTTCATTTTTTGTCTTACTGACCTGTCTAGTAATAAGAGGGGAGTACTGAAGTCTCCCACTATTCATGTGTGGGGTTTAATGTATGATTTATGCTTTAGTAGTGTTTCTTTTACATATGAAGATGCCCTTGTATTTGGGGCATAGATATTCAGTATTAAGATTTTCTCTTGATGAATTTTTCCTGTGACTAATATGTAATGACCTTCTTTGTTTCTTTTGATTGATTTTAGTTTGAAGTCTATTTTGTTAGATATTAGGATAGCTATACCAGCTTGTTTTTTAGGCCCATTTGATTGGAATATTGTTTCCCAACCCTTTACTCTGAGACAGTGTCTTTTTGAGTTTGAGGTGTGTTTCTTGTATGCAGAATAAGAATGGATTCTGTCTTCATATCCAATCTATTAGCCTGTGCTTTTTTACAGGTGAGTTGTGTACATTTATATTAAGTGATATTAATGATAAGTAATTGCTATCTCCTGTTAATTTAGTTTTCATTGTTGGTGATGTTAATTTATGCTTTTTCCCCTTCTTTGGTGTTTGCTGCTATGAGACCATCAATTGT
>NW_004949410.1:0-504 GCF_000317375.1 Microtus ochrogaster | reverse complement strand
AGCCTTCAGGCCCATAGTATCCAGCAGACATTTTCATCAAGCAGGAAATTCCAAAGACAGTTCAGTCATTTTCTGCTGTGTCCTGCAGAATGTCTGGCAGACTCTGTCATGAGTCATGAACCTCGAAAGACCATCTCATCTTTAGGCAAGTTTAGCAATCCTCTCTCTGAGGGTTCTTTGTATCCAGTTTATGCATCAGTCCAGGTAAGAGCAATTTCTTGCCCAAATGGCTATCAAACTTCATAAGGATCCTCTTCGATGCCCATCTTCCTCTCGAAGTAGATTGGTGCTGCCAGGAGCCGACATGTCTCATTGTCATGAAAAATCCTAAATTATTAAAATATTTTAAATGCCTTTGAGAGATATGAAGAATGCCTATCTGAAATATATCTCTATATATCTAGAAAATCTAATTAACATGACTATAAGCTTGACCATCATTGATGATTATCCATTAACAACCTATATTTCTTAATTATACAGTACATTTTTAAATGAACTACA
>NW_004949409.1:49805-50376 GCF_000317375.1 Microtus ochrogaster | reverse complement strand
TCTTTTACCAGATCAGGTCTCCTTGCCTACTGATGTACCTTCCCAGTGCTGGCTCTCCCCAGTGATGGCTCTCCTGGTGCCAAGATCAGATCACCGCACCCAATGATGGCTCTCCCCAGTGCTGGCTCTCCTGGCACCCAGATCAGGTCTCCGTGCTGTTTGGGTAGCTCGTAAACAAAGCGCCTACCTTGCTTGGTTCAGGTAGGCTATAGAAACAAAGGAACTCCCACCCGCTTGGGTGCCCTGAGGATTCCAACCCAGTGGCCTGACAGGCTGCGCTGGGTGATGTTATGTGTCAAAAGAGGACAGTGGGGCCGAAGTGGGGAGGGTTCTGGATGCAAGCTGCGTGGGATAGGAAGAAAAGAGGCAGTATGCAGGGAGTAGAGGCTCTGCAGAGAGCCCAAGAAGGATAGGGGGTTGAGGAACTTCTGAGTTCTCTGTCCCGGGCTTGCACCACGAGGTCAGAAACTTACCCCAATGTTGGCTCTCCTGGCGCCGAGAGATCAGGTCTCCGTGCTGGTTGGGTAGCTCGTAAACAAAGCCAGGACTTATATTTCTAACATATAAGAAC
>NW_004949409.1:43439-49026 GCF_000317375.1 Microtus ochrogaster | reverse complement strand
CCGAGAGATCAGGTCTCCGTGCTGGTTGGGTAGCTCGTAAACAAAGCCAGGACTTATATTTCTAACATATAAGAACTGCGGAAGTATTCGGTAATGAAGGACCAAAATCAATGGGTGAAAGGCATAGTTTAAAAAACAACAACAACAGCAGATTTCAGAGATTCAAGGCTGAGAATAAGTAGCTATGATACACTCATCCCTAAACAGGGGGCATTTATATCAGCCCTGCTAGGGCTCAGGAGTCTCCTAGTGAAGGAGGTAGAAAGAGTGTGAGATCCAGATAATGAGGAGGAGGCTGTGACTAGGCTGGGCCTATCAACACAGTTGTAGGTAAGAGGGGGCTTCTGAGAACTGTTTGCTATGGATAGATCCTGGGGAAAGATGCGTTATTTTTGTCTTTAGTGGTATAGCCACTGCTGAGTCCCCCATCTGCTAGCCAGTGGAGATCTCTACACCCACGTTATCAAAGAAGCCCTCATTGAGCTCAGTAGGTTGTCAAACAAAAGTCAAAGCCAAGCAAAAAGACATTTAAGTGGTCGACGTGGGGTGGGAGGCATACAGGAAGCTTGACATGAGTTAAAGGAGATAAGAGAGGTGGAGAGAGAGGGGAGATTATCAGAATGCATTCCACATACGAAATTATCAAACAAAAAATTAATAAAAATGAGAAAATTAGGTGCAAATATGTTAATAGGCATATGAAAAGCTACTTAAACGCCTTGTAAGAAATGACTATTCCATTCTTCATCCGTCAAAATTGATAGAAACTTAAAAAACAGGATAACAGAAACCTCTTGGCAAGATGTGGAAAATCATATATTTTCATGTCCCATGAGAAGAAATTGGTAGAACTCATATATATATAATCAGTTAGGGTTCAGTAGAGGAACCGAACTGATAGAATGATATTTATGTATTTAAAAGGTTTATCAGAGTGACTTATAGGCTCTGGTGCAGCTAGTTCAACAATAGCGGTCTCCTGATGTAAAAGGTTAGAACCCAGTAGTTGTGCAGTCCATGAGGCTGGGTATCTGAGCAGATCCTCAGCCTACACTGGAATCCCGAAAAAGTAAGTTCTAACACCAGGATGTCTCTGCAACAGGGTAGACTAACTTGCCAGCAAGAGTGAAGGTAAGGGAGGCAAAAGTAAAACCTTCCTTCTTCCATGTCCTTTAGGTCAGCCACCACCATAAGCTGAGGTTTGCATTGACTGTGGGTCTTCCAGCCTCAGATGATCCAGACTTAGAGTGTGTCGTTTCACCTCAAGTGATGCAACCAGGAAAACTTGTTCGCAGGTGTGCCCAGGTGCCTGGGTTTTAGTCGATTCCAGATAGGGTTAACTTGACAACCAGCATTACCCATCACACCATATGGAGGACTTAGAAATACCTAACAAAACTAGGTAAGCACTTACTTTTGATTCAGAAATCCTATTTTTGAGAATATCTCCTAGAACTATGTTCCCAAGAGCAGAAACACACAACCTCAACACTTTATTCATTTCTGTGTTATTTTAAACAGAAAATATTGACGACAACCCCACATGCTTGTACATGGATGCTGTGGAAACTCCTTCAGCCAATAGCCTTTAAGATACCAGCCCACTTTGGGTGTGATCTCATGTACTATAAAGGCAGATGAAAGTGTGTGTGTGTGGGGGGGGTCTCTTGGCTACTGAATTCGGTTGCAGTTCTCAGTGCCTGCAGAGGATTGTAGATTGCTACTCTTTTTGTGAGCTTATCCCCAGATAAATAAACCTTGTTATGCTTCATTCCTGGCTATTGTGGGAATCTTTTGTACCCCATCATATGAAGGGTTGGTGATTGCAGTGGGGTGTGTGGGTGAGCTGTGTGTGAAGGGGAAGGACTTCGGAATGATTTGATTTGGAGACAGCTGGAGAATATACAGATTTTGGATCTGAGTGACCAGAGATGAACATCCACCAACAAAATATAAATTAAAGAAATCTGAATAAAGTATGGACTTTGGCTAACAATAACATATTCGTTAAACTCATTGTGTAATTTCATTGCACAATATAAATGCTAATAGCAAATGACTGGACAAATCTAAAACTACTTAATGCACAGGAACTGGAGGGGCAATCTAAGAACTCAAGCAAACTGACCTAAAACACAAATGATCAAAATACAAGACAAAAAAATTACACTCATTGAAACAATCGAAAATTTAAACTTACCATATTTTGAGATATGACAGAATTATTTTTACTTTAGAATCTTTGAGCTTTTGAGATACATCCTAACATATTTACAGAAAATAACATGTGAACTGGTTAGTTTTAAAATAATTAAAGGTAAAGGGTTGGCAGTAGCATCGCTGAAACAGGGAAAGGCCAGTTTCTGAGAGTTTTTGAATTTATAGTTTCTGGAGTTGAGTAATATTTACATCTATGTTAATCAAACTGTTCTCTCTGCTATCGTAAATGTTGAAAATGGTCATTGCAGAAAAAGGCGTGGGGGGGCAGTTATATTTCCTGACCTTAGAAGATACTCTGAATTCTCTCCTTGTTTTCTGACCCTAAACATTATTCACCAAGAGCAAGCAGATATTCACTGAAGTTCAGGAGCCTTCTCTGTTCCCATACCTTATAACAGAGGGACTAGAGATCATCAAGGACAGGTTTGCCAGGGGAGAAAAGACAGTCTTTCTCCACATTCAGAGAAAGACCTGGAAGCCTCAGTATTATCCAGGAGCTTCCAGGAACTGATAGATTCTCGGTAATTCAAGCTTATCCTGCAGTTCTACTGTAGATGTGTTTACAAACCTCCATGGCACAAAGTTGAGAAAGGAACCCTTTGTTGGTGGTAGGTAATACAAGCTCATCTCCAGACCCAACTTTCTTAACATATGGCGGTGTAGAAAGAAGGGGAGAGTGTGTTGTAATAAAAAAAAAAAACGCTGAGAAGTCACACCATGAAACAAGGCTCCATAGAAGGTTTATTGGAAGAGGAGAGAAAAGGGGCCAGAGAGGAGGGAAAGAGACAGGTCCTTGGGGACAAGAGTGGTATAAGAGAAAGAGAGAGAGAAAGAGAAAGGAAAAGAGAGAGGGGAAGAGAAAAAGAAAGAGACAGGAGGTAGGTAGGCTTACTGAGTAAAGTTCTATCCATCAGGGCTACATGACTCCTCACTGATCCTGCCTACTCTATCTATATATCTCTGTTTGGATTTTCTGCCTGGCTTTACTCTGTAAAGCCATCGGCTGAAAGCATATTTATTCATTAACCAATAAAAGCAACACATAGACAAAAGGACTTCCCACACCAGACAGAAACTACTTCTAGAATGAATTCAGAATATTGACAATCTCCAACTGACAAACAAGGACACACAATCTTCTCTAAACTTAAAGTCCTTTTGTTAATTCAGATAATGAATATTACATGGCTGCCTACTGTGAAGTGGGTCCTCAGGATGCCCTGATAAAGATTTATTTTTGTCTTTATTATCATGCTCTCAAGCCTTAGAGACTTATGAGTGAAGAAATTGTGTCTTATTAGTGCTGTGATAAAATCAGCAAAGAGGACACTTACCCTTTTGGGACAGCTACAGAAAATCCCCAAAGGGCACAGTGCCAGGACTGGACGTTTGTGGATAAGGAAGGAGTGATCATATGGGTGGAGTCCATGCGTCTGGAAAAAGAAAGAACACCTGACCCAAGGGCACTAAAGAATGAATAAGAATGGGTGGGAAATATCATAACCATAACCATTCCAATCTGATCCTTGTGTCAACAGAAAAGCCGGATATGACAGGTAGTATAGATAGCAAGATAGGACTCAAGACTACAGAAAAACTAGGAATAAATTATGGAGTCTGATGGGAGGGACAGACTCAGCGTAAGTCATGTTAAGCAGTGAGCAGGCTATGAGTTGTTCTACACTATGAAGCTCTATATTAAGCTGTGTTTTGAAGCTAGTACACAAAAGATTACTGAGAGGGTGGCTTTGCTTGTGGGGCAGTAAGAAAATTGGGAGACTGCTTGAGAGTCCTTCAGGCCAAAGAATAAAAGGTAGGAGCAAAGGAAGATGAAGGGACTTGCTGGTAGATTTCAAACTGCTGGGAGTTAAGTCAGCTGACTGCAATATCTCCAAGATACTCAGCTGACACCCATCTCTCCTCCCAAGAGGAACAAATCTACAGATCTCCAATAATGCCCAATCTTCCTCAACCTGAAAACTTTCTAAATTCTCCGAATTGTGTTGTCTGTGATTTACTTTTAAATATCTCGGCATAGATGCCGTGTAATTTAGAGAGAGGTTCATTGGTTATAATTCAAGTCCTAGAGCCAGTTAGTCTATTATCTGAGAAAACCTAATCAGAAATAAATAGTAAAAGGAGTTTGTATTTGAGATGGTTTTCACTAGATTCAAGTCTTCAAAGGATGCACAGTCGGTGGAGTCAGTACATGGATAAATGGAATTAGAAATAAAATTTGCCCCATATATTCATATCCACATGTAGCCAGCATGGCAGATAGGAATAGCATGTAGACAGGCAATTTGTCTCTCCTCCTATCAGACTAGTGAAACAGTGGAACAAAGAAACGGAAAAAGCCCAGCACTCGGGGAAGGGGACAACAGGATGGGGACTCGCCTTCAGGAAGATTTCCTACAGTTCTAACCACTTGTCAGACTATCCTCAAGGATAAGACTAAAGCCCAGACAATGACGAACTGATGGGGGGTGAGACCACCACTTGAGCACACTCTGGTCCTCTATTTAAACATTAATCTCAGCTCAGGATCCTGGAGGGGGTCACCAGATCTCTTTGTGTCTCTTCCCAATGTGGCCACATTGAATAAATCTTCCTTTCCTGCCACTTACTATTAATTGGCCTGTCTTCATTGGCTTCTTGAGACAGGTGTCAGATCTTGACTTCTTGGGGGAATAGACTGTGAACCAAAGTTTGGTAACACATGGATTCAACCAGCTCTAGACTAGAAATATTTTGGGGGAGAAGGTTTCTTGTGTTCTGGACATGTAGGGCTTTCTGTTGTCATTCCCTAGCTGGTTCAGTATGTGAGCAGTTATTTACATAGTGGTCACACTGAATTGAGCATTATGGGCAATCCAGAGATGCTTTACTGAACCAAGAATAAAAGGTGTGTATGATTCATGCATCTAATATATAATTTCATATAAGGGTCTGGCACATATATGCATTTTGGTGTCCAAGAGGGTCCTGGGCCTAGTCTCATGGATACTTGCTCATCCATGATATTTCCAAATTGAAGCAAACTTTTGTTGCCAAAGGTTAGAGATCCAGAAGTTAGTTCACCAGGGCAGGTAGGTGTGCTCAATCTGACTACCCAAGGTACATTTGTCTTTGAGGTCCATTTCCCCCATGCTCTTATGGTAACCTAGCTCTGGGTAGTGAGATGAGGAAGAAGGGTTGTAGATGTCTTACTCCTGCTCACTAAATACATGTGATCTAAACCCAATAACCTACCAGCTAGCAATATCTTTCCTCTCAGGAACCTCCTGGTGTAGGGTTAAGCCAGCCCCTTTAGGGGGCGGGTTTGCCTTGGGCGAATGCGTAGGGATAAATCGGGTGCGCGGGAGGC
>NW_004949409.1:0-7814 GCF_000317375.1 Microtus ochrogaster | reverse complement strand
GCTTACAGTCAAGGTTCCATCCAGTGTCTGTCTCCAGTGGGGCTACATTGCTTCTCCAAAAAAATCCCACACTTGAATGTTTTGTGAAAGAGCTTACATTTAGTGAAAAAAAAAACCAGACATGTGGAAATCTATTATTTGTACAATAAAGGGATGGGTCTCATGCAAGAAAGTTTAGCACAGAACATGAGAGTCAGCTCGGCAGGGTGTTGTCTACCTGAGTGTTGAGCAAGGCACTACATGGACTGGGTGCTTGCCAGGCAGAGATGAGGATGATCAGTGGATGGAGGGAATGATACAAAAAACCCAGACAGATGGAAAAGGAGGTATGTTTGATACCGAGTAATGTCAGTGCTGTTGAAACTATTGAGTGTGTGTGTCTGTATATGTACAGGTTGTGAGTTAGGCAGGAAAAGTCCCTGTGTGCCACGTTCTGGAACCTACTTTTCAACTCACAGCTAATGAGTGGTGGCCAGTTCTGACATCTAAAGAGGTGGCACTGACATCAGCAGAAGGGGAGAAGCAGGGCTGGACACCCAGAGGACAGTGTGGAACAGTTGGAATTGTCTCAGGAACCCCAAAGGACATCAGGTTCCCAAGATGGGCCTTGACTCAACTGTGACAGTGCGCGTGTGTGTGTGAAAAGGAAGTCCCCAGTGGTAATTGTTCAGTTGACTGACAGTGATCAAAAGCTTGACTTTTCTGGTGGGTGTTGAACCTAAAGCAATAGGATAGGCATCCATCAGGGGAGATACAAGTCAACTGTGTGTTCAGAAACATTATTAACCAGTCTGTAGAGGAGTTTACCTCCCCCCTCCATGCTTCAAAGGATAATATGATTAAAAGGATGTGAGTTTATTTAGCAAATGTAACTTTTGATCATGGAAGGGACCACACACACAGCGTGGAGACAGAACCTTCTTTGTTCATGCCTCTATTTTACTTCAGTGGAAGCCGGCTGTCTACTACTCTTGAGCTCAGGTTTTTTTCCCCTGCTATTAATCTGCCACCCCGTGGCCTAATGCGGAACTCCAATCTTAAAGATGAGAGGGAGGACTTAGGAAATCAATGTTCTCTTGGCAAATATAAACATTGAGATAGCATTGGCTGTGGAAAAGATTGTATCACAGCAGGGATGTCCCTCTGCAACATAATGCCTTCTTCCTGCTGTCCAGCGATGCTGTGTGATAGGAATCCACAGAGTGAACGGAAAGACAGAGGTGCAGGCACCTGTGAATCTATGCTTTCGATCCTACGAAACAAAAGCCTGGACAGCGTTTTCACATTCCCCTAAAAGCTAAATAACCAGGTAAGATTAACATCCCCAAACACTGTCTAGACTCATAAGACAGCTTTGCACAATAACAACTAGACACTGAATAAACACCCTGAAAAGTGAAACCAATGGATTCCACACATACACCTACCTCTCAGAATCCACAAGGCAGCTCCCAATCATCTGTAACTCCATTCCGGGAGGTCGGATGTTCTCTTCTGGCTTCTGTGGACACCAGGCACATATGTGGTATACATACACACATTCAGGCAAAACAATTATACAAGTAAAATGAAAATTAATGCATCATTTAAAAACGAAAGGGCAATTAAACTGCCTGGGGACTAGTATATTTCTTAAATTTCCATTTTGATGTCTCTATTTTAATCTTATACCATCAGTTCTTAATTTTTCTTTCCAGCCAATCTTGTTTTCTCAGCCCAAGCTTGTTGTTGTTAAGTACTGCTTTCTTTATTTTATGTGTTCTCTTCCCAAGCAGCCATATCTTAGATTTACTATATATCTGGATTAGTGGTGTGCAGTCTTTTCCGAGCAGGCAGCTGTTTATTGCAGCAGGGCAGGCCTGGTTGCAGCTAGCAGCAAGCCTCAACTGCCTTGTAATATTTGAAGGAAATGAAAAGCCTTCCCAACACTGCAGGTTTCTTACTCCTTTTCTCACTAATTTGAAATTCCAGCTCCCTTCCCAGCTCAGGTTTTAAGACTACTTGTTATTTTTGTTTTGTATCTTTTTGCAATGTATCATAGAAAGTGAGTGTTGGGAGGCAATGGAAGGAGTCCACCTAGCTGCTGTTGGCGTTAACAGAATGCCTGTCTAAACACTGGGCTTGGTTTTAGTTCATTCTGTCACACACAAAATGACATCCAGTTGACATGTGCAGAATCATGAGGACAGTAATAACTCCAGGTGTCCTCCCGTGTTCACAAGCTCCATGCTTGCAGACTTGGACAAGTGCAGATGGGAAATTGTTTGGAAAACAAGAATTTCATCTATTGAACATGTAATATAATTTCTTGATATTAGTTCCTTAGAAATCCATAGCATTTACCTCATATCAGGTATTATTAATAATCTAGAGACAAATTAAAGTATATGGACAGGTGGGTCTAAGCAATATGAAAAATACTATTATACATCATTTTAAATAAGGTGCTTTAATATCTGAGGCTTTTAATATCTCTGCAACGTGATGGGAGTGCAATTAATTCTCTAGGGATCCCAAAGACTTGTATTATACAAATGATATAGAAATTAAAGAGACTATCACTGAGACCAGCTAGGGCACCAACATGGCTTCTGGCTAACTGAGGTGGCAGATGTTGGAGCTTGGTCCTTTTCTTAGTTACTTTTCTGTTGCTGTGGCCAAATACCCTGACAGAAGGCAAGTTAGGGGAATAGGGCTTACTTATGGTTCCAGAGGCTTAGAGTCTATAATGGTGGAGAAGGCATGGGAGCCAGAGCAAGAGAGAGAGAGAGAAAGAGAGAGAGAGAGAGAGAGAGAGAGAGAGAGAGAGAGAGAGAGAGAATAGGAAGTGGGTGAGAGCCATAACCCTCAAAACCCACCCCAGCAATGTACTTCTTTCAACAGATCTCCACGTTGCAAACCATGTCACCAACCAGAGACCAACTGTTCAAAGGCATGAGCCTATGGGGACATTTCTCACACAGTAACAGTCCTGGATCACACACGCAATGTAGCTGACGTGAATAAGGAGAAATGAAAGAGGCTGTTAAAACAGGAGGGCGCTCAGAGTTAACCGTTCAGCTTGGCAAGGGCACAGACTGACATTTGCCTTAGAACTCTGTGCCCTCTTCCCACTGCCGAGAATCACTCCCTTTGTCTGTGTCTGAGCACAGTGGCTACATTGCCCACTCAGGGAAAATCAGAGGCAGCTGCCGGCTTGCCTTTTCCACCCTGTGAAAGAATGTTCCCCAACCCACTCGCCCAGTATCACGAGATCCACTTCCCCCAGGCCAGGCTGTGGTAGGTGCTCTGTTCCCCCCAGCAAGGGAAAGAGGAACTAATTCTGCCACCTCAAGGGAAAATGAACACCAGCTCCCAGATGAACTTCTTTCTCTTTCCCATCCTGCTGAGTTTCACTTTCTGGCCTTCATTTCTCATTCTTCAGGAAACGGAGCCAAGCTAAGCACACCACCCAATTTCACCACACCTTTCTTCCAGAGCAGGACCATGGTCCCTGTTACTCTCGGCAGTGGAGGGCCTGCCTGGTGGCATCTCACTTAGCACAGAGGACTTGTCTGGTTTTGGCTTCATCATGAAGAGGGCCGAGGTCACAGACTCGAACAGGACAGGACAATGGGATTTTCTGCTCCCCTCCCCATTTTCTGAAGCCTGAACATCCTGGTTGATGGGCTGCCCACACCCTGGTCCTATTCTAAAGCCTAGGGCCACCTCAACTCTGACCCCAACTCTGAGATCAGCCTGGCTCTGTGGCCCACTCCAAATCATGTCACCCGGCTGGAGAAGGGTAAAACCCCAACATTCCTTAAGGAGTTTGATGTTTGAGGCTAAGAAGTCTGTGGAAGTTGATTGTAGAATACACACAATTTCTGAATGAATTAATCACCCAAGGTTATATATTTTCAGGTTCAGGGTTTCAAAGGTGACAGTAAGATGGGTTATCTTTTGGGGGGCTTGCAGTTTACTGGAGAGATAGTAATGCCCACACAGAAGAGTGAGGGTCCCTTCTTATGCATTTTAGAGGCAGAGGGAGGTTCTATGTCACATGATTGTTGCTTACAGCCTAGCTATCTGATCCCTGGGCAGCAGAGGGGTCTTTTTAGCCTAGGGCCTGTCCGAAGAATCAGCTACAAGGGTAGGGAGACAAGAATCTCGGAAAACCAACCAGTGGAGAGGTTTTTAAAATAGGCATGACCCTGGCTAACAGAAGCCCCCAAAACCTTCTAAAAGAAAGAAAAGATGGAAGCAAGCTCTGGTCAGGAAGGATTAAGAGCCTGAAGTGAGAGTACTGTGCTCAGAGTCATCAGAAACCACAGAGACAGGGGCCGCAGTCAAGTCAGGGCTACCCCATCGCAGTGCGCAGTCGGCTTCATTCTGCTCTCAGCTCTACCTGACTCTCCAGGCCGTGCTGCCTGTCAGTCAGAACTGTCGTGCAGGCTGGAAGCCATCATGGATCTAAGCAAAGAAGCATCTTTTTCTTAGGGATTAATACAGCATAAAATTCAAGTCAGAGCAGCAGTCTGGAGAATCCTGTTCTCTGCAGAAGCCAAAGGACCGGCTAAGGTCGTGCGGTATTGGAATTCAGTGCTTTCTGTATTTAATCATGGCTTTCACAACATCCTTTGTCTTCTTCTCTTACTCCCTATTAACTCTGCTGCCAATTCCTTTCAGTGTGGTCTCCCCATGACCCTCTGAACTCTTTCTTTCTTTCTTTCTTTCTTTCTTTCTTTCTTTCTTTCTTTCTTTCTTTCTTTCTTCACAATTAGCTCGTGTGCTGTTGAACTGAAAACACAAATGAACACAGCTTCCTGGAAGCCCTCGACCCCCAGGCAGCCTGCCAAGCTGAAAACATGGACAAAAGGCAACCAGGGAGCCCCGGGATGTGAGGGCCTCTCCACGCTGAGTGGGCATTTGTCCTTATTTGAAACCAATTTGTGAACCTCTCCCAGCTCCTGAAAATGCTTTAGGTTCTGCAGGGACCAAATGTTCCCTGAGTACGTTAAACAAAAACACAAGGAAAGAACAGAAGGTTGACATTTTACCCAACCCCGAGAGCAGAAAGGAAAACACTTGAAGCTGAAAAATTGCTTTCTGTGCCTGCAGTTCTGGGAAGGTTAGAATAGGCTAAATGGCCTCACCAGCCTTTAAAATGTAAAAGTACAGCCTTGCTTCCATCTTCAATTAAAGCTGGCCCGTACTGCTCATGGCTGGCAATATGGACCACTGCGGGGTCTGAAGAGTTCCTGCATCCTGATAAGCCTCTCCACCAACTCAATAATCCGAATCAGACCAAATCAAACCGAGTTAGAAAATGCCAGATTTAATGGATATCAATTCTCCTGGAAGGCTTTCCAGTACCCCAGAGAGGAGATGAGGAAAGAAGACCCGAAAACCACGTGTTTGTTGGGGGGCAGTTTAAATACCCTTTGGGGGTGGTCTTGAGTATCTCTGGGAAGGGGTCATCGTTTGGTGGGCATTCTCGAGGATAGAGTCTGGACTGAGGCAACTCCCAGGGGAGGGCCTTGGGGTAGAATTTCTATCCAAACATCCCAGACTCTTTGGGTATAGGGGGGCCAGCTCAAGTCTGGTTACTTCCTATGGGCATGGGGAGACATGGGGGAGGGGAGAGTTGGAAGTTGGTGGTCTCAAGCTCAGCGAGAGGTGTGGCTGGAGAGACATCCGGTTAATTGCCATCCTGGACACCTCAGGCATTTGTTCCTTGAGGGAGATGAGAAGGCAGGTTGCTAGGAGAAAAAAAATATTGTTATTATTGGCCCTGTGAATGGGGCTAGTCAGGGGAAGGGTGATTAACTGCCAGAAAGAATGGGATGGAGAAGTGCCCTGGTTGTACAGGGGAGGCACGGGTGAATGAATGAGATGAGAGCAGATGTGCCCTTTATCTCCAGATTCCAGTTGCTAGGTAGATGCCCATTTGAACCTAGAGAGGTGATACCAATGGTGAAGTCCCAGGATCTGGTGGTCTGGTGTAGGTGTTCATGTTATCCGGAGAACCCTCTGCAGGTTGGTCTTGGCCCAGGCAGGAGGAGTGATCTGTAAAACATGCTTGAAAATGGGTCAGATCAAAATAGGCCCTGCAGACTGTTTACACCAGACCAGATTTCTTGATATGGCAGCAGAACTTTTCCCAGGAACTTTTCCCTGCAGGTATCTGTAAGCTGGAACAGATTTACATCTTGGTGTCATAGCAAAAGGCTATGCATGGCTTTAAGTTAACAGGCATGAACATTTTAGAAGATAATTAAAGGAAACTGGAAACTCTGAATCTCTGAAGATGCATCTGAAGCCTGTTAATTCTGGACTATGAAGCCTGTGAAAGAAGCACTCCTGTCAGTATTTTTAGCACGAAACTTAACAAATGAAGTAATGAGCTACCAGAACCTTGCGTCATCAAATGCCATCAGACAGATCTGAGAGGGAGGAGTAATAAGCAAAAGTGAGACAGCTTTTCTCATCTACCCAGGCAATCCCAAGTCTCTCCGTAGTCTTCGGTGAACAACAGTCTTAGAAGCAGTACCCGCCTTTAGCTGATGAGCCCAGGAGGCCTGAAAAATTTTCCTGAGGGGGTAGGGTTTGGTATACCTGTTTTGGCAGGATGAAATGATTGATCACCCAGTGTAGTATCCAGGAAGCTGATGAGGTGGAAGGCAGATTTTTTTCTTGCTGTGTGAGTGGCTTTGCCATATCCAAAGTCAAGCCTTCAGGAGGAAGTTCAAACACGCATCTTCTTGGGGGAGCTATAGGATGCTGCAGGAACTGGCATGTATCTCCTTCATAAGAATCTCTTTTGTTAAATGCCATACTCTTAGATCTGTAAAGGCACTTGAGAGTCAGGGCACCATTACCTGTCAGGTTTATGTAAATTAGACATAGAGTTTGTCCAATCAGTTATAGCTTACCAATGTCAGTAGAGGCAAGAAGATTAGAAGAAATATTTCAGTAAGCCAAAGTATATTGGAGGCAGAATGTCTCGATGGTAGGTAGAACACATGGGAATATTTACCAAAGATGGCACTGAGGTTTCTGTTTTGGTCTCAACCAAAAATGGCAGCTATCCACATTTGTAATTTTCCACAGCTGTCGTAATCTGAGGTATAAGTTCTACAGATTTTAAAACAAGCACACATACACACATACAAACATATAACAAGCATACTGTGGCCCCATTATTAACACATATATATTAACAGACAGATGACCAAAACTTTTTCCAGGAACCTGTGTCAACTGACCAACTTAAAAATCCTGGAGTAGACTGCAGAATCCAGGTGAGCACACAGATGATCCCACTGAGGGCCAGATCAGCAGAGGCTGTAAGGAGAACAGAAACATAAGAACAGGACACCTAAGCAGCTCAGAGTGGGAGGACGGGGAACGGATCCATTGCGGGGAGAATTCCAGCATGACCAGATCACATGCCAGGAATGCATAAGGATGGAACACCTATGTAGCTCAGAGTGGGAGGATGGAGAATGGATCGGTTGGAGGGAGAATCCCAGAATGACCAGATCACATGCCAGGAATGCATAAGGACAGCAAACAGCAAGAGAAGCAAGGAGGGGGAGCGGGAGCACAGTATCCAGAAACCATGGGCATATGAGGGGTTGTTCACTTGTTCCCACACTGGCAAGAATTTTTACGCATCAAGAATATACAGTGTCTGTTAAGTTGGGAGTGTAGATCCCAGTCCCCAGGCCTGAGAGTTGTATTGGTCTGGACTCCATATCCCAGCATGCCAAGTCCTGACCCCTCCCTGGGGGGGTCATGACCACTCCCACAGGGTATTTAAGTGAACTCCC
>NW_004949408.1:45705-51495 GCF_000317375.1 Microtus ochrogaster | reverse complement strand
GACAGCCTGGACAGTCACCCAAGATTCCACTGTACTGTTGGACTTTTAACTTTAGCCTGTAAAACTAGAAAATATGACCAAATTTCTGTAAAGCAAGAATTTTGAAGGATTGTCCTGCTTTGCCATGGCAATGCTCAGCTGTCACTTTCTTCCGTGTCCTGCCTATCAAACTTGGACAGTATACTGTCAGTAGTTAACTCAAAGGGCAGTTTCTTGCCAGTGCCTAACTCTTGCCTGCAAAAAAGTTAACTACATTTAGTCATTTCTATGATAGCCATCATTTCTCTGAAGTAGATTGGTGTTGTCAGGAACAGACATGTCTTGCCATAAAAGCCTTATATAATCATAACATCTTAAATGCCATATTTTGAATAGGAAATGTTTGATGACTTATTTGAAATGTATTTTTGGCCAGGGAGTAATGGTCATGTCTTTAATCCCAGTACTTGTGTGTGAGAAGAAGGTTGATCTCACTGTGCTCCAGGCCAGGCTGGTCTACAAAGTGATTTCTAGGAAAACCAGAGTAATACAAAGGAACTCTATCATGAAAAAAAATGAAATGAAATGTCTTTTTGTTTCAACTTGAAAGACTCGCTAATATGACCATAAGTATGATTATAATATGTAACTATTAACCTGTAATTTTATTAATTTAAATAGCTTATAATAGTAATTTTAAGGAAGAGAGATTTGTTTTACATTGTAAAGTGACTTGTTGGGCACACAACAATACATAAGAGTAGAAATACATTAAAAGAATGTTTTATCAAAAATAATTTTGAATTTGCATGAATATACACAAATATGTTAAATAAGATTAGAAACATCAGTGGCTTGAGAGATGGCTCAGTGGTTAAGAACAATGGCTGTTCTTCCAAAGGTCCTGAGTTATTTCCCAGCAACCACATGGTGGCTCAAAACCATCTGTAGTTAGGTCTGGTGCCCTCTTCTGGCCTGTAGACATACACACAGACAGAATATTGTATACATAATAAATAAATAAAAATGTTAAGATTAGAAGCATCTATAAGAAAAATAATCTCAAATATGTATTAATATACAAAAGCCATACTAATGTAAAATATTTAATAAAAATAATTGTTTCTATTTAAAGTGAATTGAGTAACCTATCATTTATCCTATAATTTATACATCTTCCCTTTTTCTTTTCAAGATAACTGAATATAATCTCCTTTGTTTATATGTTTTACCATTACCCATAGTAACTTATTACCACCTCCACCTCAATGATGACATAAATCATGACCTAATGCATGACCAAACTGCTTCCCCCAACTCTTGGAAATATGTTTTAAAAATTATTTTTTGATGTCTATTGGCAATGGCATCTATAAGGGTCCCTGAAATAAACTTAGGATAATTTCAATTCATGGGAGCATTGCCTGTATTATCTCTTGTCCAGTCTTTGTGTAATGGGAAAGTGGAGGAATTATCTCAAGTTCTGGCTAGTGTAGTGCATGAGGACCATCTTAGATAGTAGTCTTGGACTTGTCCTGAATAATACATAGCCCAAAGCTGACTTTTGGAGGGTAGTCAGTTTAGTGGCATAACACACTCTAGGAGGAATCAATGGTGTGGGGACCTAGCCCCTGTTTAAGATTTTTTTTTTTTTGGTTTTTCGAGACAGGGTTTCTCTGTGGCTTTGGAGCCTGTCCTAGAACTACCTCTGTAGACCATGCTGGTCTCGAACTCACAGAGATCCGCCTGACTCTGCCTCCCAAGTGCTGGGATTAAAGGCGTGTGTCACCATCGCCCGGCTCCTGTTTAAGATTTTAATGGTCACTGTGAAGAATGATCATGGCTTACTGTAGAAAACCTTTTAAATGCTGTATGTAGTAAAGCACAAAGAGGTTAAAGGACCCGGCGATGGTGGCGCACGCCTTTAATCCCAGCACTCAGGAGGGAGAGGCAGGCAGATCTCTGTGAGTTGGAGACCAGCCTGGTTTACAGAGCAAGTTCCAGGACAGCCTCCAAAGCCACAGAGAAACCCTGTCTCGAAAAAAAAAAAAAGAGGTTAAATGAGCATAGTTTTTTATTTATATACAGAATTCAAAAACTAAATTTTAAGTTACTTGATAGAGATTTAGACCCAAAATCATGAACAGGAATTAAGAAGAACCCTTTTTTAAAATTAAATTTTAGATGTAGTGATAATTGATCTTATTCACAAAATCTGTAGTCAGATAGTAGGGCTGAAAGCTAAAAGATTAGAGAAGCATTACATCCAGCCACTAGTTCTTAACTTTATGAAATTTGCAGTCCAATGTGGGGGCCCACGTGTGACTCAGTTTCTATCTGGAGTCATTTCAGACTTAAAGATTCCATTTGTGTTCAAGCATGTCTGCTGTTCTTCCAATAACCTTGCAGGCTGTGAGTAACATCTGTGTTTCTCAACAGAAAAAGCATTTTGCTCAGCTGAAAAAGACTATGTTTTCTATTAAGATTTGGGCTAGTGTTGGCGAGCCAGGGGCACTCCTTGTTAGTGATTAGAAGCTGCTTAGCTGGATCAGATAATGCACAGGTTTGAGCGGCTGCCAAGCAGAGTGCAGGGAGGTGGGGAGCTGACTGTACTGATTTTTGTTCTGCCTTTTGACTGTGTTTAGTACATATGCTGTCTGAGAAATAAACTCAGGCTGCTTTCTATTGACCTTTCATCCTCTAGGTCTAACCTATGATTCTGTCTTTATTTCTCTTAATCTAACTTATCCTCAGCCTGAGAATGCCCTCCAAGGGAAGCTGTAGGTAAATGTTGTTAGACTCACCAAATGGGTATCCTGTCTCTGTAAGTCCTCAGAGTGAATGCTGTTTCTACAAAACACTCACACCTCAGCTCATCTCTCATACCAACTTATATTCCTCTCTCTGCCCAGCCATGCCACTTCCTATCTGAAACTCCTTGATGGAAGCATGAAGCATGTAAAAGAATGCAAGCTGAAGGATTTATGGAGATAAAAAACTAGATTAATGAAAAGGAAAAACTGGCAAATTAAGGTGAAGTCTATCCTATCTATTGCTTCTATTCTGGACTGAGGTAGAAACCACTCTCCACATGCAAATCCTTTTCCTTTACCTGCAATGGATATTCAGTTTCGTAACTCAAATTTATAACTTTGAAACTGGTGGTAGAATCATTCATTTAATTTAAGATTTTAAAGGTGTAATATAGGACAAGTCCTACAGAGAAACACTGTGTCAAAAAATTTTAAGAAAAGGAGAAAAGAAGAATAGCATCTTAGATACTTCCAGAGAAGAAACGGAAGGAAATGGGAGAATTATAAGAAGTCAGTAAACAATATCATGTGAAATGGAAGGAGGTTAGTCAGACAATTCTACTCAATTGGAACACAGGTTATCTCAAGAACTTTACTAAGAGCACAGGGGCCTGGGAACTGATAAACATAGCTCATATGGTGAAAGAGTTGGGTTCTTAGGACCTAAAGCAACCCCTCCACAAAGGCCTTGGCACCAGACCATTACCGGCTCCCCAAAGCATATTCCTGGTTTTAGAGAAAGAGCTCTGTTTTATTATGAATACATGAGGTCTTAGGGAAACTCACAAGGCTTAGCCCCCAGGCTGTTACTAGATCTCCTGGGAATGTCCCTCATCCCTGCCTGAGGGAATAAATAAAACCCTTGATTGATCAGGTAACTCTTCAGCACAACAATGTTTTTCATTTCAAATGTATGTCACCTGGTGTCCTATTGCCCATTTGGAAGAAAGGTGTTTTTCTTAAGAACAAAACTGGTACTTTGAGCTACATCAGGCCTTAAAGTTGTTTAGGAACCTGTAAAGCCTCCTTGAAAAGCTTAATAGAGGTTTTTTTTTATTTTTTATATGGGGATGTACCTGGTGTCTGGCTTTAAAGCAGTGGTGGCTTCTCTGTAGTAGTTTGGAGCCAAATATCTGGACAATCCAGTTGAACAAAGTGTGCCCTAGCATCCTAACCTCTAACAGCCCTGATTAAAACACATTTATCTACTAGGTGATTTAGAGGCAGTCCTCCCTCAGCTAATTCTACTTTGTGAGACTGAACTATTTCCAAAGCATTGGCAAATCCTTTATAACAGCAATTCAGTGCTCGCTTCAGCAGCACATATACTAAAATTGGAACGATACAGAGAAGATTAGCATGGCCCCTAGA
This sequence comes from Microtus ochrogaster, assembly GCF_000317375.1. Lineage (NCBI taxonomy): Eukaryota > Metazoa > Chordata > Mammalia > Rodentia > Cricetidae > Microtus > Microtus ochrogaster. Next base: position 47,332 of record NW_004949408.1, on the reverse strand, counting down.
CAAAATAAATAAATAAATAAATAAATAACAGCAATTCAACTCTTCTACGTGGTAGCTTAGAAGTGCAGCGCCTTCTTCCTTAAGGTGAGATGCCTTGATACCGTTCACAATTTAAACACAAATGGAGATTGTGTGTAAGTTGAAATGCAAAGTGCTCAATTTTGAGAAGATACTGGAGAAAGTAGGCCTCTCTGAGTATGACGTATTGAAGTTGAGAAGAAAGATGTTTGTACACTCAGCACCCTGCTCCCAATTCTCTAAGCAGATTAAGCCCACAGCATTAGCTCTAGGAATTAAAAGGACCACATGGGACTTTGCGAAGCAGGGAATATGGAGCAAGTTCCCACACAGATCCCGCAAGGATGCACCATGCTGTCTCCCGCACCTCACCCTCTGCTCCTCCCAATCTGGAGACAGCATTCCCTTGCTCACCATGTTGTGGTTCCCCAGTTCGCCAAAGCTCTCAGTTCATCATCTCCCTGCAGCAGCAACTTTACCACAGCATAGGAGACAACTGGCACAAGCTCCTCCACAAAGCCGAGTCTGAAGGCGGGTGCTCGGAAGAGCCCTGCACTGTTGCTGACTGGCAGGTCACCTGGAGGGCCTGATTGGCTGGTGCGGTCTGAGTGGCAAGAACGCTGCCCACAGGGCTACAGTGTGCTTACAGACACAGTACAGTGGTTCCTGGCCATTCCTTCCACCCCAGTCAAAGATGTTTTCTAGATTGGCCAAGCTTTGCATTTCAATAGCACTTGCCCCTTGCTCCAAAAGGAGACACTGTCACAATCTTGCACTCCATAGGAACTTTCCCCTTTTCCTCCAGGACACAATGTGGTTAGCTAGCTTGTACTGTGAACTGTGCTGTGCTAGGTGGATGCAGTGATTTCTTTCCTACAGGGGGATGGGTGCACAGAATATTAACAGCTATAAATAACTTTTAGGTCACAAAAGATGATTATTCTGTGGCTTCATGCTGAGGTCACATGAACTGAAGGTACTTTTTACCTGGTTTTCACAGGGATTTCACACAACAGAAAAGTGAAAAGGAGGAACCAGATCTCAAATAAAATGATTGGTCTTAAACCAAACGATGGCTGGATGATGGCTCCATTGCTTTATGGGTTCTATTTTTGGAAAACGTAAGGTAAATGGACAATTTTCTGAATAGGTACCACATACCAAAATGGAATCAAGACCTGGTGAACAATTCAAATACACCTATAACCTTCAAGTAAATAGAAGCAGACATCAAAAGCCGCCCTTCACCTAACAAAAAGCCAAGGACTGGATGGATTCAGTGAAGGATTCTACCAGAACTTCAAAGAAGAGGTAACAACTATACTCCTGAAATGGTGATAGAAAATAAAAACAGAAGAAACATTTCCATACAAACATTTCCATTTTATGATGTTACAGTTACCCTGATACTAATTCCACACAAAGAATCAAAAAGGAGAATTATATGCCAATCACCCTCATGATCGTTAATGCAAAAATACTCAATAAAATACTGACAAACTGAATCAAAGAACACACCAAAAAATAATTCACCATGATGAAATTAGCTTCGTCCCAGGGATGCAGAATGGTTTAACGTATGCAGCATATGGTCTGTCAATGTAATCCA
>NW_004949408.1:42846-45443 GCF_000317375.1 Microtus ochrogaster | reverse complement strand
AGATCAGGGATACAAGGAGGATATCTTAACATAATGAAAGAAATATACAGAATGCATAGAGCAAACATCAAATTAAATGGAGAGAAACTCAAAATGATCCCACTAAAATTAGGAACAATTCAAGGCTGTCCTCTCTCACCATACCTAGTAAACATAGTTCTTGAAATTCTACCTAGAGAAGATGAAAACGAAAAAAGATCATGGGGATCCAAACTGGAAAGGAAGAAGTTAAGCACTTGCTATTCACAGATGATAAGAGACTATACATAAGTGACCGTACAAACTCTATCAGGGAACTCCTACAGCTCATAAATACCTTCAGTAATTTGTCAGGATACAAGATCAGCTCAAAAAAAAATCAGTAGCCCTCCTATATAAAAATAAAAAAGAATAAGAATGAAATCAGAGGAGCATCACCATTTACAATAGCCACAAATAATTTAAAATATCTTCAGGTAACAGTAACCAAAGAAGTGAAACACCTGTTATTTCAAAATTTAAGTCTTTAAAGAATGAAACTGAAGAAAATGGAAAGATGCTCTTGGATAGGTAGAACCAACATAATAAAAATGGCAACCCTACCAAAAGCAATTAATATATTTAATGCAATATCCATCAACATCCCAAAACTCTTCTTCCCAGACCCTGAAAGCACACTACTCAAATTCATAGCAGAAAACAAAACACACACAATGGCTAATCTCGTGGACTGAACAACTACTGAATTCTTCACTTGATCTTAGACAAAACGTTGAGAAGTGATGGACTGGATTTTTCCAATTACCACTGGCAGGCAGCTATTTTTATGTTACCTGGACCACAGCTTGTGAGACATTCTAATAAGCCTACTTTTTACAATCATTGTGATATTCATTCTACCTGTCCTGTTCATGTAGAGAATCTTGGATACTGCTGTTGTATATTTTATTTACCTGACCATGGAAAGAGATGTGCTGGCAAACAATAATACTCATGAAGACATTCTTCCTGGCTCCATTATTATCTATGTATTCAAATTTTCATGAACACTACACTTATTTATTATTATTCATTTGCTTGGAATTTGCTTTGACTTCCAGGAATAGAATCCATACAGCAATGGAACCATCATCCAGCCATCAGTTAGAGAAAGACTAATCATCTTGTTTAAGATCTGGTTCCTTCTTTTCTCTTTCCTGTTGTGTGAAATCCCTGTGAAAACCATGTAAAAAGTACCTTGCGTTCATGTGATCACAGCATGAAGCCACAGAACAATCATCTTTTGTGACCTTAAAGTTATCTTTAGCTGTTAATATTCTGTGCACCCTTTCCCCTGTAGGACAAGAAATCACTGCATCCACCTAGCACAGCACAGTGCACAGTACAAGTTACCTAGCCACATTGTGTCCTGGAGGAAAATGGGAAAGTTCTTGTAGAGTGCAAGATTGTGACAGCATCTCCTTTTGGAGCAAGGGGCAAGTGCTATTGAAATGCAAAGCTTGGCCAATCTAGAAAACATCTTTGACTGGGGTGGAAGGAATGGCCAGGTACTACTGTACTGTGTCTTTAAGAACACTATAGCCCTGTGGACAGTGTTCTTGCCACTCAGACCACTCCAGCCAATCAGGCCCTCCAGGTGACCTGCCAGTCAGCAACAGTGCAGGGCTCTTCCGGGCACCCGCCTTTAGACTCGGCTTTGTGGAGGAGCTTGTGCCAGATGTTTCCCGTGCTGTGGTTTAGTTGCTGCTGCAGGGAGATGATGAACTGAGAGCATCGGCGATCTGGAGAACCACAACATGGTGAGCAAGGAAATGCTGTCTTTAGATTGGGAGGAGCAGAGGGTGAGGTGCGGGAGACAGCATGGTGCATCCTTGCGGGATCTGTGTGGGAACTTGCCGCCATATTCCCTGCCTCGTGTAGTCCCCATGTGGTCCTGTTAATTCTTAGACCTAGTGTTGTGGGCTTAATCTGCTTAGAGAATTGGGAGCAGGGCGCTGTGTGTACAAACATCTTTCTTCTCAACTTCAATATGCCATACTCAGAGAGGCCTACTTTCTCCAGTATCTTCTCAAAATGAGCACTTTGCCTTTAACCTTACATAAAATCTCCATTTATATTTAATAATGTGGACGGTCTCAAGGCATCTCACTTGTTGGGTAGCACTGCACTTATAAATTGACATGTAGAAGAGCTGAATTGCTTATATAAAGTTTTTTCCAATGCCTTGGAAATAGTTCAGTCTCACAAAGTAGAATTAGCTGAGGGAGGACTGCCTCTAAATCACCCAGATGATAACTGTGTTTTAATTGGGGCTGTTAGAGGTTAGGATGCTAGGGCACACTTTGTTTAACTGGATTGTCCAGTTTTTTAGCTCCAAACTACTACAGAGAAGCCACCACTGATTTAAAGCCAGACACCAGGCACATCCCCATATAAAAAAAACCCTCTATCAAGCTCACAAGGAGGCTTTACAGGTTCCTAAACAACCTCAAGGTCTGATGTGGCTCAAAGTTCCAGTTTTCTTCTTAATAAAAGCACAGTTCGCCGGGCGATTGTGTCGCAAGCCTTTAAGTTCAGCACTCTGGATGCAGAGGTAGACGAATCTCTGTGACTTCGAG
>NW_004949408.1:40964-41996 GCF_000317375.1 Microtus ochrogaster | reverse complement strand
GTCAGGTTACAGATCTCAGCAGCCAGCATATATATATATATATGGGCACCATAAATGTATCTCTTATTAATGACATCTCCTTTCTTATAGAAAGAGAAGACTCTTTCAAAGTCAATATAGAAAGTTTTATTTAATCTTAAAAGTGCAGTATTTTTGTCATTTAAAAAATCACTTATTGGTGTCATTTTCAGATATTTTCTTTGAGTGTATTGCTGCTCTTGTTTCTGTTTCTGTTCTCCAACATTTCAAAGCCATTAATTGTGGCATTTTATTTCTTTCAAGTGATGTTGTTCATTGATTTCTGTGTAGAACAATGTATCCTATAGTTTACCCTTGCCTCATGCTGTGTAATTGAGAATCATTTTGAACTCCTAATCAATCTTTCCTCTGCTGCCTAGTGCTGGGAAAACAGTCTTGCAACTCCTTACAGCTATGACCTTGATTTGTCAATAAGAAAGAAAAATAGAGTAGTCAATGAGTGTCTGCTGATATTCTGGCTTTTATTGGGGACTTAGAAGCAGAGGGACCTGTGCAAAAGTTGAGCACATTGACCAACTTGAAGCTGGTGGAGACACAGGGCAGTGGCAGAAAGGTTGGACTGAGGGTGAGAGCTTTCGTACTTCAATAGAAATTGAGATTAGCAATGAGGAATGAGGGTGTCAATTGCAGATGCTCTATGATTGTCCTGATTGACCATTGTTTGCAGTCCACAGACTAGAGTTGTGAAGAATCTTGGAAAGAGACTGACCTTATCTTTAAACCTAATTGCTCTATTTGCCTAAGTTCATCTAAAATGGAATATCTAGGTAAAATGTTGTGGCCCTGCTTAAAAGCACTGCTACATTCCAGCATTAAGACATTCAACTTTAGATAAAATATATGAGAATTCTTTAATGTGCATGAATACAAATCCCTAGTCTCCAGAGCACATGGCCATAAAGTGTGCTTCAAGTTTTCAATATAATTTTTGAGATGAAAACTATGTCATATTTACATTCTCTTTGCTGCCTTCAAGTCCTAATATGCCTGGAT
>NW_004949408.1:12535-15422 GCF_000317375.1 Microtus ochrogaster | reverse complement strand
TTTGTGTTTACATCTCTACTTCAGAATCAGAAATGGTTTTAGATTTAGACTATGACTATCCTTCTCTAAATCCAAGCATGATGTTAAAAGAAAAATTTAGAATTTCTGTCTCATGTCAACAGCTTTCTGGTTTGGGAGAGAAAGAAGATAGATTTTGAAGGAATATTTTACATTCCTTCATGCCCATTTTTTTCTATATGTTATCTTTCACCAAAAATATGTCTACATGAACAATGTTTACATTTTCAACAATGAACAGCTTCCAAGAAGAAGACATTGGGGCCCCACAACGTCTCTACCTGGTTGATATGACGGCATGATGCTGATAGCACTATGGGAACGATTTATGGGTACAAGCTGCAGATATGGTGCACCTTCTTACAACATTCTGGCCAGAACCCCAAATAAGAACTTCAGAATAACCCTATTGAATACTCAGAAACCATTTGCAATTATCCAAAACAGCAATCTTGAAATTTAACCATCATTTTACTTTTATAAAATCCTGTGAAAAGGACATTGCCCCCATGACATCTGGAAGCAATTCTAGAAGATGCCATCCTCTCTCCCAACAAAGTTTGTCTTCACAGTCAGGGACAACATTTAAGAGTTATAATTTGAAAGTGGTCTCTTTTGCCAGTGTGTTCAAGTATACTTCCTGTGTCTTTTATGTGGTTTAGTGTATTTGGCTTTCTGTTATGGTCTTTGATCCATTTGGACTCGTGGTTTTTTTCATGATGATAGATGTGGATCTACTTTCATTCTTCTCCACCTTGATATTCAGTTATGCCAGCGAAATTTGTTGAATATCCTTTCTTTTTCCATCATATATATTTATGAATGAGGCAATTTATTAACCCAGCATCCTTTGTTCTAATGCTGCTTGTTGGCAGCTTCGACCTGTCGGGCAATTCTTTCCAGATTCCTCTGTCCCTGAGGTGTTAGCTTGCAGCCCCCATCTTGGTCCTTTTCCACCATTTTCAGTCCCTCCAGGGATTGGAGAACATGGCAGGACACACTCTTGGAGCCTCTGCTGAAGTGGCTGGGCCTGAAACCATTTCTCTGCCATCCTCCATAGATCTTGGTCATGGAGCCAACCCCAGCTCCACCACACAGGTACAGGTGCAGTGCTGTATATAGAGGCAGCTCGTGTGTAGAACCAGTTCTCATCATATGGGCAAGCTCTTTATGCTGTGCCAGCTTCACTGTGTCCACCCATTCAGAGACTTTCAGCTGCCTGGACATTTTGAGGGAGGCTGCCAGAGCTCTGACGAACTCCTGCTGGTTAACATCTTTTACAGTAACTCCAGGTATTGTGCGGCCAGGGGAAAGGTCTCATCTTATATTTTTTTGGTTCTTTGACAAAATTCAGATGTAGTAGGTGAGTGGATTGATATCCAATTCTTAGAATCAGTTCCATTGGTCCTCCTGTCTGTTTTTGTGCCAGTACCAAGCTCTTTTCAGTACTGTTCCTCTGTAGTAGACCGAAGTCAGGGAATGTGATGCCTCCAGAAATTATTTTTTGTATACGGTTGTTTTGGTTATACTGCAATTTTTTTTGCTTTTTTATATGAAGTTGAGTATTTTTTCCATTAATTTATTTATTAAAGATTTCTGTCTCTTCCCTGCCACCACCTCCCATTTCCCTCCCCCTCCCCCATTCAAGTTACCCTCCCTTCTCAGCCCATAGAGCTATCAGGGTTCCCTGCCCTGTGGGAAGTCCAAGGACCACCCACCTCCATCCAGGTCTAGTAAGGTGAGCATCCAAACTGCCTAGGCTCCCCCAAAGCCAGTACGTTCAGTAGGATCAAAAACCCATTGCCATTGTTCTTGAGTTCTCAGTAGGCCTCATTGTCTGCTATGTTCAGCGAGTCTGGTTTTATCCCATGCTTTTTTCAGACCCAGGCCAGCTGGCCTTGGTGAGTTCCCGATAGTACATCCCCATTGTCTCAGTGTGTGGGTGCACTCCTCACGGTCCTGAGTTCCATGCTTGTACTCTCTCTCCTTCTGCTCCTGATTTGGACCTTGAGATTTCTGTCTGGTGCTCCAAAGTGGGTCTCTTTCTCTGTCTCCATTCATTGCCTGATGAAGGTTAATATTCAGAAGGATGCCTATATGTTTTTCTTTGTGTTCTCCTTATTTTGCTTCTCTAGGATCATTAATTATAGGCTCAATGTCCTTTGTTTATGGCTAGAAACCAAATATGAGTGAGTACATCCCACGTTCCTTTTTTTGGGTCTGTCTTACCTCAGAAGTTGAGTATTTTTATTTTGAGGTCTGTGAAGAATTTTTCTGATGTTTACATGGGAATGGTATTGAACATGTAGATTGCTTTTGGAAAGGTTTTCATTTTTACTATCTTGATTTCTACCTAACAAGGGCAAGGGACATCTTCCCACTCTGTGGTGTCTTCTTCAGTTGTTTTCTTCAAAGATTTAATGTTCATTTCCTACAGTCCTTTCACTTCTTTAGTAAGTTATTCCATAATATTTTATATTATTTCTGGCTATTGTTAATGGTGATGTTTCCATAATATATTAATTCTAGCCATCTTTTTCAAAAAATATTCCTTGTATCCACCTTCTCTCTACCTTCCTGATTACCACTCCCTATCTTCTGATAACCATAATTATACCCCAACTTCTAAGGGAACATTTAAACAGAACGTACAAGTATGAGAGATTTGACTCTTCTTGCCTCTCGTATTTCACTCAATGGTATCCTTTGCGCCTAAAAACGTCGTTGAAGGGCTGGAGAGATGGCTCAGGGGTTAAGAGCATTGCCTGCTCTTCCAAAGGTCCTGAATTCAATTCCCAGCAACCACATGATGGCTCACAACCATCTGGAATGAGGTCTGGTGCCCTCTTCTGGAGCGCAGGCTACACAC
>NW_004949408.1:10919-11348 GCF_000317375.1 Microtus ochrogaster | reverse complement strand
TCCAGCAGACATTTCAATGAAGCAGGAAATTTCAAAGGCAGTTCAGTCCTATCTGCTGTGTCCTGCAGAATGTCTCGAAGATTCTTTCATGAATCAGGAACCTCGAAAGATCATCTCACCTTTAGGTAAGTTCAGCAGACCTCTCTCTGAGGGTTATCTGTGTCCAGTTTATGCAATAGTCCAGGCAAGAGCAGTTTCTTGCCCAAATGGCTATCAAACTCCATAAGGAGCCTCTTCAATGCCCATCTTCCTCTTGAAGTAGCTGGTGTTGCCAGGAGCAGACATGTTCCATTACCATGCAAGACCCTAAGTTATTAAAATATTTTAAATGCCATATTCTGCAGTCTTTGAAAGATGTGAACAATGCCTATCTAAAATAAATCTATGCACATCTAAAAAATCTAACATAACTACAAACTTGACTATTAT
>NW_004949408.1:8522-10109 GCF_000317375.1 Microtus ochrogaster | reverse complement strand
GTTTTTTACTTTAAGAGCTTTAACTTTTAGCCTGTATATATATTTTAACACACTGTAAATCATTTAAAGGTTTTCTTTGTTTTTGAATCTCTCTTTACTATCTCTCTCTCTCTGACCACATGAGCTTTTAAATTACTGAGCAATATGGGCAGGATTAAAGCCGTGGCTTTGGCAGCTAGATCCAGCCCATTCCTTAGCTTTCAGCCTCATGGCAGAGGTACCAGCTGTAGCAATGTTTATTGCCACAAATCTATGGCGTTTCAAGGTCCCTGTCAGCAAGCAAGCTGCAGCATTCTGCTCCCAGACCACACTCACTAACTGCCTGCCTGAAAGAGTCAGAGTTTGCCCTGGCAGGAAAGCCCAGAAAGGGGACATTTTAAGACGGCACAACTTTTATCCTGCTATGACTGAAAACAAACAAGATTTCAGTCGGCTTTTATCAACACCATTTAAGTGTTTCTTGGCAGGAGCTCTTAAGAGCTGCAGGGTTTTGCAGCTAAAGCTCAGTCAAGAAGCCTCTCTTAGATGAGAGCGCTTGCTTGCCTCTAGCAAGCAGAGGAGACCTGAGAAATTGCTGCTACCAAGAAAACATGCTTTACACTATTCTTTCTCAAGATTTCTCAGGCTTTATGTAGAAGCAGTTGTCCACGTGGGCACCATTCTGTTGAAGGAGCTGCAGGCCGTTTCCTGCCCCCCCCCAGGTCCCAGCCACCTGGCTAGGTTATGCCCCAAAATAACAAAACACAAATTGTATCAAATAAAACACTGCTTGGCTCTTTATATCTATCATCTTCTAGGCTAATTCTCACGTATTAATTTAGCACATTTCTAAATCTGTGTAGCACCATGAGCTGCGCTTACCAGGAAAGATTCAGCATGTCTGATCTGGTGGCTGAGTACATCACATCTGCCCCAGACAGGAGAGGAAATGACTTCTGCTTCACTACCCTCTTCCTCCCAGCATTCTGTTGTCTAACCCACTCACCTAAGGGCTGGCCTATCAAATGGGCCAAGGCAGTTTCTTGATTAACCAATGACCTTCCTCAACCTACCACAGATTCCATTCATCATTATCTGTAGAGTATGTGTTATTTTATGCCTTTCAAGAGTACAGGGGTCTGTAAAGGCCTTACCACAATGATTTCACTCATAACGTTTCTTTCTAGTGTGCATTCTTTTATGAAAGTGAAGACTAGTTTAATATTCAAAGGTCTAAACACACTAATTGCATTCATTGTGTTTCTATCCAGTATGTGTTCTTTCATTCAATTGAAGATGACTGTGACATGCAAAGGCCTTACCACACTGATTACATTCATTGGGTTTCTCTACAGTATGTGTTCTTATGTATTTGAAGATGACTTTGTTGAGCAAATGACTTACCACACTGATTACATTCATAGGGTTTCTCTCCAGTATGTGTTCTTTTAGATATTTGAAGACCATCAAGTTGGGCAAAGGCCTTACCACACTGATTACATTCATAGGGCTTCTCTCCAGTGTGTGTTCTTTTATGCCTTTGAAGTTGACAATAATGTGCAAAGGCCTTACCACACTGATTGCATTCATAGGGTTTCTCTCCAGTGT
>NW_004949408.1:7029-7542 GCF_000317375.1 Microtus ochrogaster | reverse complement strand
GTAATGTGAGTTTATGTATTAACAATGCTTGTAGTAAATTAATTAACTTTCTATTCTTTGATCAAATTCAACAAGTATACTCTACATAGGAACTACATTTTATCTTCTTAATTGTTCTTAGGGAGAGGTATGCTAAATCTTTCCATATCCCTATGCTCATACTCTTGTGTTAAGAGTAACATATGATATATATAGGAAAGGAAGAATAGTCATTAAAAGATTTCCACATTGAATCCTCACGGTTTGACTTTCTGTTCCTCACAGACTTGTGGTATAGATATTAAGGTTTCTCCACAACATCTGCCTCTTGATCCTTGACTCCAACAACTGCTTTCATTAAACTTAACACAGTCACAAAAAGTATGAGTAATACAAGGCTTACCATGGGCTATTGATTTAGTAAAAAATTTTGCAGCTATATTCATCATTACTGAAATGTGTATACATTTTCTGTCATGAGTAATAAGAAACAAATGGACTGGCAGATGTATAATATAGCTCTCATGGTTAATG
>NW_004949408.1:0-3241 GCF_000317375.1 Microtus ochrogaster | reverse complement strand
AGGGTTTCTCTGTAGCTTTGGAACGTGTACTGGAAGTAGCTCTTGTAGACCAGGCTGGCCTCAAAATCCACCTGCCTCTCCCTTCCAAGTGCTGAGATTAAACGCATGAGCCACCACCTCATGGTCTTCATTCTAGACATTTTAACCTCTATGCATTCCCCTATAGGAATTTTACTGCAGGATATTATTTTAAAATCAATATTTTTTACCATATAAACAGACAAAAAGCTATAAAGTTATGTGGAAAAAAATCTGAGTTGATATTAAAAAGAAAATTGAAACTTCATCTATTAGAAAGAATTGACCATGGTTAAATTATGGACTGTTTTACTAATGTTAAAATTGAATCATAATGGACAGCAAGTAAACACTGGCAAAGTGCTTGCAGTAATTTCTTGGGAGAGATTAACAACAAATATCTCTTTTGCCATAATATTAATAGTCATAATAATCATCTGGAGTCATTTCAGACTTAAGGAAGCTCTTTGAGTTCAAGCATGCCTGCTGTACTTCTTCCAGTAACCTTGAGGGCTGTGAATAACATTTGTGTTAGCCAACAGAAAAAGCATTTTGCCCACCTGAAAGAGTCCATTTTTCCTATTAAGATTTGGGCTAGTGTTGGCCAGCCAAGGGCACTCCTTGTTAGTGATTAGAAGCTGCTTAGCTGAATCAGATAATGCACAGGTTTGAGCTGCCTCCAAGCACAGTGCAGGGAGGTGGGGAGCTGGCTGTACTGCTTTTTGATCTGCCTTTTGGCTATATTTAGTATAAATGCTAGCTGAGAAATTAACTCAGGCTCTTTTCTATTGACCTTTCATCCTCTAGGTCTAACCTATGATTCTGTCTTCATTTCTCTTAATCTAACTTTTCCTTAGCCTCAGCATCCCCTCCAAGGGAACCCCTAGGTGAATTTTGCTAGACTGATTAAATGGGGTATCCTGTCTCTATAAGTCCTCAGACTGAATACTGTATCTAAAAACTACTCAATCCTCAGCTCCTCACTCGTACCACCTTATATTCCTCTCTCTGTTCAAACATGTCACTTCCTATCTGCAACTCCTTAGTGATAGGATTAAAGATATGAGACACCAGCATTTGACTCTACAACATACTAGTGTGACTACTGGGATTAAAGCTATATGTCAGTTTTGCCTGTTGTTAGGGCTGGCCATGGCATCTGTTTTACTTTATGATCTTCAGGCAAGCTTTATTATTAAAATGTAAATGAAAAAATAAAGAATTCCTGTTCACTCCTTTAAAAATAATAGAAAATGTGTTCGGTGAAAAGGGCTGTTTCACAAAATTTACAAATTTTACAAAATTTTACAAAATTTTACAAAATTTACAATATTCTCTTGAAGTCTTATAATGTTTTTACTTTAGAGAAAATAGTTTTGATTACTGAAAGCATCTCATTCTCTAATTTGAGGAAAATGATGTCTGTTAGGATCACTACCATGTTGTTTTCTACAATTGGTGATTGAATCCAAGTCTGCACCACAGTGAGGAAATGAAATCTTTTTAAATGGAATTTCAAGAGAACAAATTTTTAAAGAATCAGTGTACATGTAAAGCAACTTGCTTTACTCCAACTGCTCTATAAGTTTCAAGCACTTTTGAAAATAAGGTTACTGCTATTTTTGTGTGTTAGTGCATGACAGAGAATATCATACACACACACAGACACATACACACACATACACACACAAACAGATGACATACAGAAAGGAAGGTTGCTGAATTGGGAATATTAGAAATTTGTTAACTGTAGGCCCATATTTCTGTATGGTGCAGCAGCCAGGCATAAAAACCATAGGCCTGGTCTGAGCTGATCACGTAGCTCAGCAGACAAGCTGTCTCTTCATAACAATAGCAAGGATGTATAGTTCCTTTCTTCTTTTGTTAGAAATGTAGATCTCCTGAGGAGAGGTATTGGCTGAAACTGGTTAGGATGTTTGGTGCCTATTTCTTGGAAATTTGGAGGAAGTCTTATAGAAATGCTAATTCATGGCCTGCGAGACAGCTAGCGTACAGTTAGGTGCAGACCTGACTAAAAGCCCATTCACCTGGTTGCCTAGGGCACAGCCTAATGTGTTTTTCTACTCAATTTATGTGATGATATATAAGGTGTTTAGATAATAAACAAGAAGAGATCTTCGAGAGATCTTGCCCTACAGGATGACCCTGTAAGTTGTGTCTGATCATTCCTCCTTTCCAGTCCAGTTAGGGAAAATAATTATCTGTGTGGGACCCACACGGGCTTCAACAATTAACCTATCAACTAGCATGTAGGTATCTGAATTCAGGTCATCCACAAAAAGAATATGTGCTGAACCACTTGCCCAGACACATAAATGCTTTTATCCAGTAAGTCAAGTCTTTCTCAGATTAATAAAAAAAAAACATAAAAAAGAAAAAGATGATCCTTATGAAGATCATCTATAAAAATTTTGATTTTGTGTATGATAAGTTTCCACCATTAAATGAATACAAATAGCTTTGCTCAACAATTTATAACTGGACAACTGATAACAAACCAATATTCACAGTGGAAACACTCAGAAAGCTCAAGGGATTATGTTTTGATTATATCAACACTTAAGTAGCAAAGATTCAAATATGAAGATAGCAACAACTGGAAAACATAGAAATGCCAGGAAATGGAAAGAAGCAGTCATCTAAGATGAATAATAGCAGTCTTTTAACTTAAACTTTCCAAAAAACAATAATTACTGATAAAATTAGAAATTTTCTGAAGAAAACTGATGAAGTCCATTATTTTAAAGATAACCAATAATATATTTAGATTACAGTTAGATTAAAAAAAAGTAGTATAAAAATTCATGTATAATGACTTCTATACATTCCACAATTATACATAAATAAAAAATGTGCATAATTTTTGTGAAAGAATTAAGGGGAAGGATATAAAAAGGCAAAAGCAGATGCAGAAATATATAGTCAACTTTTAATCAAAAGACCAAAGAAAACTCAGGCAAGAAAAAGTGTGATCTTGACCAATGTTACCCAGCTACCTCTGATTATATGTGTACAGAAATAAAATAAACACAAACTGCACAACTTTCACAAAGTTATCTTAAAGTAACACTTAAACTGTTGTTTCTGACCTCCAGTAACTAATGTATTTCAAAGACAGAAGCCTCATGACATAGATGTTTTCTTTGCAAACAGAGGAGATCTATTGTGATGGCTCCCCATCCCCTTGTGCTTTCTTCTGATT
>NW_004949407.1:50235-51643 GCF_000317375.1 Microtus ochrogaster | reverse complement strand
ATAGAAGGAAAATCACAACCCAAGGAATCCAACATTGCCAACACTGCCTATAATAACTCAGGCATCTAGTGACCCTTCACCAGCACAACTCAAAGAAGGGAAACACACAAACTCTACTACCAAAATAATAATAACAACCGGAGTCAACAACCACTGGTCATTAATATCACTTAATATCAATGGACTCAACACACCTATAAAAAGGCACAGGCTAAGAGACTGGATACGAAAACAGGACCCAACATTCTGCTGTTTACAAGAAACACACCTCAACCACAAAGACAGACATCTACTCAGAGTAAAGAGCTGGGAAAAGGTTTTTCAATAAAATGGACCTAAGAAACAAGCGGGTGTGGCCATACTAATTTCTAACAAAGTTGACTTCAAACTAAAATCAATCAAAAGAGATAGAGATGGTCATTTTATACTCATAACAGGAACAATTCATCAAGATGACGTCTCAATCCTGAATATCTATGCCCCTAATATAAAAGCATCCACTTATGTAAAAGAAACATTACTAGATCTCAAGGCAGACATCAAACCACACACACTAGTAGTAGGAGACTTCAACACTCCTCTCTCACCAATGGACAGGTCAATCAGACAGAAACCTAATAGAGAAATAAGAGAATTAATGGAGGTAATGAATCAAATGGACTTAACAGACATCTATAGGACATTCCACCCAAATAGGAAAGAATATACCTTCTTCTCTGCAGCTCATGGAACCTTCTGGAAAATTGACCACATACTCAGTAACAAAGCAAACCTCCACAGATACAAAAAAATTTTAGTGACCACCTGTGTTTTATCGGATCACCACGGATTAAAGTTAGAATTAAACAGTGAGGCTACCCCCAGAAAGCCGACAATCTCAGGGAAACTGAACAGTCAACTACTGAACCACACCTGTGTCAAGGAAGAAATAAAGAAAGAAATTAAAGTCTTCCTTGAATTTAATGAAAATAAAGAGACAACATATTCAAACCTATGGGACACTATGAAAGCAGTGCTTAGCACTAAGTTCATAGCACTAAGTGCCCACATTTAAAAAAAAAAAGGAAAAAGCACACATTGGAGAATTAACAGCACACCTGAAAGCTCTAGAAAAAAGAAGCAGACTCACCCAGAAGGAGTAGAAGACCAGAAATAATCAAAATGAGGGCTGAAATCAACAAAATAGAAACACAGAAAATAATCCAAAGAATCAATGAAACAAAAAGTTGGTTCTTGGAGAAAATCAACAAGTTGACAAACCCCTATCCAAACTAATCAAACGGCAGAGAGAGAACACACAAATTAATGAGATTAGAAATGAAAAGGGGGACATAACCACAGACACAGAGGAAATTCAGAGAATCATTAGATCTTACTACAAAAACCTGTATGCCACAAAACTGGAAAA
>NW_004949407.1:45401-49191 GCF_000317375.1 Microtus ochrogaster | reverse complement strand
TAACTCTGACCAAGGAAGTGAAAGATCTATTTGACAAGAACTTTAAGTCTTTGAAGAGAGAAATTGAAGAGGATACCAGAAAATGGAAGGATCTCCTTTGCTCTTGGATTGGGAGGATCAAGATAGTAAAAATGGCAATTCTCCCAAAAGAAATCTATAGATTCAATGCAATCCCCATCAAAATCCCATCAAAATTCTTCACAGACCTTGAGAGGACAATAATCAACTTTATATGGAAAAACGAAAAACCCAAAATAGCCAAAACAATCCTATACAATTAAGGAACGTCTGGAGGCATTACCATCCCTGACTTCAAACTCTATTACAGAGCTTCAATATTGAAAACAGCTCGGTATTGGCATAAAAACAGAGAAGTTGATCAATGGAATCGAATAGAAGACCCGGATTTTAACCCACAAACCTATGATAAAGCTCCTTTTTGATAAAGGAGCTAAAAGTATACAATGAAAGAAAGAGAGCATCTTCAACAAATGGTGCTGGCAGAGCTGGTTGTCAACCTGTAGAAGAATGAAAATAGATCCATATCTATCACCATGCACAAAACTCAAGTCTAAATGGATTAAAGACCTCAATATCAGTCTGAACACACTGAACCTGATAGAAGAGAAAGTGGGAAGTACTCTACAACACGTGGGCACAGGAGAGCACTTCCTACGTATAACCCCAGAAGCAGAGACATTAAGGGCAACATTGAATAAATTTGACTTCCTGAAACTGAGAAGCTTCTGTAAAGCAAAGGACACTGTCACTAAGACAGAAAGGCAACCCACTGACTGGGAGAAGATCTTCACCAACCCTGCAACAGACAAAGGTCTGATCTCCTAAATATATAGAGAACTCAAGAAACTAGACTTTAAAATGGTAATTAACCCAATTAAAAAATGGGGCACTGAACTGAACAGAGAATTCTCAACAGAAGAAATTCAAATGGCCAAAAGACACTTAAGGTCATGCTCAACCTCCTTAGCGATCAGGGAAATGCAAATCAAAACAACTTTGAGATATCATGTTACACCTGTCAGAATGGCTAAAATCAAAAACACCAATGATAGCCTTTGCTGGACAGGCTGTGGAGGAAGGGGTACCCTCATCCATTGCTGGTGGGAATGCAAACTTGTGCAACCAGTATGGAAAGCAGCGTGGCAATTTTTCAGGAAATTTAGGATCAACCTACCCCAGAACCCACAATACCACTCTAGGGAATATACCCAAGAGAAGCCCTATCATACTGCGAAAGTATTTGTTCAACTATGTTCATAGCAGTATTATTTGTAATAGCCAGAACCTGGAAACAACCTAGATGCCCTTCCATGAAAGAATGGATGAAGAAAGTGTGGAATATATACATATTAGAGTACTACTCAGCGGTAAAAAACAATGACTTCTCGAATTTTGCATGCAAATGGATGGAAATAGAAAACACTATCCTGAGTGAGGTAACCCAGATCCAAAAAGATGCACATGCGATGTACTCACTCATAATTGGTTTCTAATCATAAATAAAGAACATTGAACCTAAAATTTGTGATCCCAGGGAAGCTAAATAAGAAGGTGAACCCAAAGAAAAACTTATAGTCATCCGCCTGGATATGGGAAGTAGACAAGACTGTCGGGCAAAAACTGGGAACGTGGGGGTGGGGGGGATGATGGGGGTACGGTGAAATGGGGTGAGAAAAGTGAGAAGGGGAGGACTGGGGAGCTTGGGGGAATGGGATGGTTGGGATAAAGGAAGGGTGGATATGGGAGCAGGGAAGTATATATCTTAATTAAGGGAAACCATCTTAGGGTTGGCAAGAGACTTGACTCTAGAGGCGTTCCCAGGTGTCCATGGAGATGTCCCCAGCTAGTACCTTGGGCGACTGAGGAGAGGGAACCTGAAATGGCCCTATCCTATAGCCATACTGATGAATATCTTGCATATCACCTTAGAACCTTCATCTGGTGATGGATGGAGATAGAGACAGAGACCCACATTGGAGCACTGGAATGAGCTCCCAAGGTCCGAATGAGGAGCAGAAGGAGGGAGAACATGAGCAAAGAAGTCAGGGTCACAAGGGGTGCACCCACCCACTGAGACAGTGGAACTGATCTATTGGGAGCTCACCAAGGCCAGCTGGACTGGGACTGAAAAAGCATGGGATGAAACCGGACTCTCTGAACATGGCGGACAATGAAGGCTGATGAGAAGCCAAGGACAATGGCACTAGGTTTCAATCCTAATACATGAACTGGCTTTGTGGGAGCCTAGCCTGTTTGGATGCTCACCTTCCTGTACCTGGATGTAGGCTGGAGGGCCTTGGACCTCCCACAGGGCAGGGAATCCGGACTGCTCTTCAGACTTGAGAGGGAGGGGGAGAGGAGTGGGAGGAGGGGGAGGGAAATGGGAGGCGGGGAGGAGGCTGAAATTGTTTCAACAACCACCACCACCAACACAACAACAACAAAAGACATATAAACAGTTCAGCAACTCAGAACAGGAGAAAGTTACCTTCTGGCATCATCGACTGCTTTCTCTGGGGAGAGAAGTATCTCTTTCTGTCATCTTTCTGTCACCACAGATCACTTTCTTGAAGACTGACATAAGTAAAGTCACATACTGTGCAATTGTGTGTCTGACTTACTTCTACATAATGTTTTGAAGATATTTACATGTTTTAATACATTGGTTTGTGGTTTTTATAATAAAAACCACATATGAGTTGGTTTAAAAAAATGTTTTACGGACGGAGTGGAGGTAGAGACAGGCTTTACAGCTCTGGTCAGCTCGAAGCAAGCCTGGTCAGCAACCTAAACTTGGTCACTTAGAACCTTCCTCTGCCCCTGGCAATAATCCTGTGACTCTTCTAGAACACCCCAAATGCAGACTCATCAAGCCTAACACAGATTTATGTGTTTTTAAAACACGTAAGCTATTTTGTCTTACGTTTTTTCCTTGTTCCATCCTTATGTGTGGCTCCAAACTCATCAATGTTCTGTAACCGAGAGTGGTTCTGTTTGGATTGCATGCTTGTCTTTTAGTAGGATACTTTGGGTATATTAAATAAAAGTCTTGACTTGCATGAATCTCAGTCTGAGGAATAGAAGAGATATGAAGACGCTGGGGACTGTGCAACTCATTGCCCTCCCTGAGTTTATAAGAAAAGGCCAAAGCCCAGGCTGGTGATGGCTTCTAGGAACTATAGCTTTCAATGGCCTTGGTATCTGACATTAGATGAAACCGCACTGGTTTCAATAGTGCATCTACTACCGCCGTAAAGACACCGAGAATAGCTAGCTGTGTTTAATAATAAAACTCTGTCTCTGAATAATAAATAAATAAAATGAAAAAAAATGTTTTAAAATTCCTGACATCAAAAGAAGAATGGAGAAGATGGGCATCACAGAGCACATTTTTAACCTCCAAACTCAGGAGGCAGAGAGACAACCAAATTTCTGTGATTTCCAGGTAAGTCTGCTCTCTGTGGAGATTTTTTTTGGACTGCCAAAATTACATAGTAAGACCCAATCTCAAACAAACTAAGAAAAAATAGAGCACAATGGGCTCACTCTAAATTCCACCAAAGAGTTAAACATACACTTTAGAAATGTACTTGTCTTTCTGAAAATTAGTGCCTCATTTAAACTCTAAAGCTAGTATGATATTCCTTCGAAAGAATTTATTTTTAGAGGCTGAAGAAATGGCTCAGTGGTTTAAGAGCATTGCCTGCTCTTCCAAAGGTCCTGAGTTCAATTCCCAGCAACCACATGGTGGCTCACAACCATCTGTAAT
>NW_004949407.1:41837-44961 GCF_000317375.1 Microtus ochrogaster | reverse complement strand
AGCCTGTCCTGGAACTAGCTCTGTAGACCAGGCTGGTCTCGAACTCACAGAGATTCGCCTGCCTCTGCCTCCCGAGTGCTGGGATTAAAGGTGTGTGCCACCATCACGCACACATTTTAAAAATTTTTCAAAGTTAGAACTTACGTAAAGATATGGAGAAAGTTACACATCTGCAACGTAATGATTCAGGAGATTGGTATTAATACCATGAATGCATGCTATCATGGTGGAAAAATAATAGTTTCTATCAAAGTTTAAAAATAAAAATCGCAAATGCTTCACATGTACAAAACCCACCAGTCAGAAATATAAAAAATAAAAATATCAGGGCAGAAAAATAGCAACAAAAAGAAATTATATCTACTTTGTTATACCTTATTTAGAGAAGTCTCTTATGATGGTAATGGCATGACTACATGAAAAAGAAGGAAGCTACGCAGTATCCACCCCAGAAATAAGACAAGTGTGATCAGGGTAGAAACACTCAAAGCCCATCTCCAGAGACATACACCAGAAAAAACCCTGATCATAGAGGTACCATTTGTACTATGAAGAAAACCACAAATCAGAGACAACGTCTCATGTACATGTTTGTACTTAGGAGATTGTTTCATTAAACTCACCACATTTTCAAACAGGTCATGACTGACACACACTCAACCTGTAATGCGACATGCATTTGCTCTAACCTAAATGATTCCCATATTCTGTAACAGTTCCAACACTGTTAGAATGTACAAAGTTTCTTCTGACAGTAAAGGCAGTCTCTTGATTGTGTTAATCTTGTGAAATAAAAACAAGTTATATGTACATGCACTGGCTGGTTTTCTGTATCAACATGACACAAGCAAGAGTGACTGAAAGACAGGGTCTTGTTTTAGGAAAGGTCTCCATGAGATCCAGCTGCAGGGCATTTTCTCATTTAGTGATCAATGGGGGAGGGTCCAGCCCAAACTAAGGTGCCATGCTGGGGCTGCTGATCCTGGGTTCTGTAGGAAGGTGGGCTGAGGAAGCTATGGGAAGAAAGCTAGTAAGAAGCTCACTTCCATGGCATCTTGAGCAGCTCCTGTGCCCCTGGGATACTGCCAAGTTTGAGTTCATCTCCTGACTTCATTAATGAACAGCAATGCTGAAGTGGAAGACAAAAAAACCCTTCTTCCCCAATTTGCTTTTTGGTCATGACTTCCAAAATCTGCCTTCCATGGTGACAGGAAAAGCGGCAGTGTTGTGCGCATTGCACTGTGAAGTCAACAATAAGTGTGTTCCCTCCGCTGACTCCTGCTTCCCTCATGCTGATGATGGAAGGAATGACAGGAAGACAAGCAGGGCCAGAAGTAGGAAGCAGACGCTGACACACAGGCAGGCCACGGGAGGTCTACTTATGGGCTTGCTCATGATGCCTCGCTCTTCCTCCTTAATTACAGAACCCATGACTGGAACAGTCCACAGTGGGCCAAGCATTTCTCACGCAATCCCTAATCTAGAAAATTCTCTACAGCTAAAGATTATGCCGGCATTGTTCCAACTGAGAGTCTCTCCTTTCATGACTCTAGCTTGTGTCAGGATGATATTAAACTATCTAGCATTCTATGATTTACATTAATTTGATTAAATGAAAACCTGGATGAGAGAGCTCTGAAGATGGAGAAAACAGAAAGCAACTGCCAGACCCTGATGTATTTAACTCCTGGGGCTAGAGGAGTGTAAATTTGTTCTGTTATTAATAATTCTGTTTGATTAGTACACTTTACTCCTAGACTTCAGGAGACTTTTAAACCTGATATCAAGGTGACTAGGTGGCATATTCCTAAAATCCCAGCATCTAGACTAGCATCAGCTACACTGGGTGATACAGGAGGTCAGGGACAGCAAAGAGGAATTCTGTCTGAAACAAGATGCTTTTCTAACATCTGGATGAGACCCAGATCTTTCATAACCTTGTCCAGTCCTTTACCCCTCACCTAGATCCTCAGCATGCTGTTTTCCATGCATGGTGACTTTACTGTTACCCATGTATGGCACAACAAAGAACAACTTTGTTTTGTGGGTCCTGGGGATTGAATTAGGTCATGAGCTTCAGAAGCAAGTACCTTGCCTAATTGTCGGTATTCTTTTTAATGGGTTATGACATCTTCTGTGGCTTTGGTATCAGGGACAGGTCTGCTTATGTAAGCCTGACTAGTCAGTAGCCCTTGGCAAACATTAGGTTAAATTTGCTTCCCCCATTCTGCATCTGCACCTGAGTATTATACCTGTGCACCATCACACACAGCTAGTTTTATTTTGGGAGGATTTTGTGTCATGTAGTTTAGGTTGGCCTTCAGGTCAGTAAGTAGCCTAGGTTCACCTTACACTTTTCCCTAACATAAGCTACATTCTCCAGTTTGTGATATTTAAATAGGAAACAATGAGGCTGTGCCCAATCACATACAATTTTAACATTAGCACTGGGAAGTCAGAGGCAAACCTCCTCTACACAGTAAGATACAGAAAGAAAAAAGCACTAATAATTTTTAGGCTTGTTTATCAAATACTTAATGACATTTATTTATTGTGCATGTGTGTCTTCATGATTATTCAATATCATGATGAGCCATGCTTGCTATTTAAAAGTAGAGTGTAGGAGGTAGGCTGACTACCAGGACATGCCTGCATTCTCTCCTTCCTACAACTCCTCCTTCTATAGCATTTTACTTTCCTTATCTCAGAGCCTCATGAACAATGAGCAGAATATGGCAACCAATATTATTACAACTAAAAAGATAACAGCATACTTACAGTAAAAACAGGACAACTGACAATTTGGATGATGACAGTTTGTCACTCATGTTGGGGACCAAGTAGTTGTTACTATCATTACCTTGGTGCACCCCAAAACAAAAGACCACAATGCCCCTGGGTAAGAAAGGTGCAGGGAGAAGAACCACTCCAGTAATGGTTTAGGTAACAGCATCTGCTTTACTGCCTGTGAGCAACTCATAGTGGAAACCTATTGTCTATAATTGGTTAGCACAGTATTTATTTACACCATCTTACATGTGAGCATGAATGTAGACATGTGACCACTATGACCTAGAATTCTACAATGACTCCTGCTCTTTTTTTTTTTTTTATTGAGAAAAGG
>NW_004949407.1:3660-6779 GCF_000317375.1 Microtus ochrogaster | reverse complement strand
CGACTGTGCGCCGCTCTCAAGTACAGGTTTTTTTTTAAATTGATTTTTATTGAGTTCCACATATTTCTCTGCTCCCCTCCCTGCCTCTACCCCCTTTAACCTTCCCCCAAGGTCCCTATGCTCCGCATTTACTCAGGAGAGCTTGTCTTTTTCTACTTTCCATGTAGATTAGATCTATGTAAGTCTCTCTTAGTGTCCTCATTGTTGTCTAAGTTCTTTGGGGTTGTTTGTGATCTGTAGGCTGGTCTTCTTTGCTTTATGTTTAAAAACCACCTAATAGTGAGTACATGTGATAATTGTCTTTCTGTGTCTGGGTTACCTCACTCAAAATAATGTTTTCTAGCTCCATTCATTTTCCTGCAAAATTCAAGATATCATTTTTTTTCTGCTGTGTAGTACTCTATTGTATAAATGTACCACATTTTCCTTATCTATTCTTTGGTCTAGGGGCATTCACGTTGTTTCCAGGTTCTGGCTGTGACAAACAATGCTTCTATGAACATAGTTGAGCACATGTTCTTGTGGCATGATTGAGAATCCTTTGGATATATACCCAAAAGTGGTATTACTGGGTCTTGAGAAAGGTTGTTTCCTAATTTCTGAGAAATCACCACACTGACATCCAAAGGAGTTGGACCAGCTTGCATTCCCACCAGCAATGCAGAAGTGTTCCCATTTCCCTACAACCTCTCCAGCCTAAGTTATCATGAGTGTTTTTTATCTTGGCCATTCTTACAGGTGTAAGATGGAATCGAATCTCAGAGTTGTTTTGATTTGCATTTCTCTGATGAATAAGGATGTTGAACATTTCCGTAAGCCTCTTAAACCATTTTAGATTCCTCTGTTGAGTTCTCTGTTTAGGTCTGTGGAGTACAGGTTTTCATAGTATGTCCTAATGACTCTCTGAATTTCCTCAGTGTCTCTTGTTATGCCCCCCTTTTCATTTCTTTTTTTGTTAATTTGGATGTTTTCTCCCTGCCATTTGATTAGTTTTGATTAAATAAGAGTTTGTCTATCTTGTTGATTTTCTCTAAGAACCAGCTCTTTGTCTCATCGATTCTTTCTATCGTTTTGTTTCTACTTTATTGATTTCAGCCCTCAATTTGATTATTTCTTGTCTCCTAATCCTCCTTGGTGTGTCTGTTTCTTTTTCTTCTAGAGCTTTCAGGTGTGTTTTTAAGTCACTGGTATTTTGTCTTCATTTTCATTGAATTCTAAGAAGTCTTTAATTTGTTTATTTTTTCCTTGACCCAGGAGTGGTTCAATAGTTCACTGTTCAATTTTCATGAGATTGTAGGCTTTCTAAGCATAGTGTTGTTAAATTCTAACTTTAAACCATGGTGATCTGATAAGATTCAAGGGGTTACTCCTATTCTTTTTTGTAATCTGTGTAGGTTTGCTTTGTTACCGAGTATGTAGTCAATTTTAAAGGAGGTTCCATGAGGTGCTGAGAAGAAGAAGGTATAGTCTTTTGTGTTTGGGTTCTATAGATGTCTGTTAAGTTCATTTTAATCATGACATCTGTTATTTTCACTTATTTATCTGTTAAATTTATGTCTATTTGACCTGTTAAAATGTTCATTTGTTTTACAATTACAGGTTACTATATTTTATTGGGAAATTAACAGAGGTAAAATCTTGAGATGGCTGTTCACATCTACACTCGAGAGAGAGAGATGAATGGGCCCATTCTGCCTGTTCCCTTAGTACTCTGATAGCCCTCTAAACTCTTACATGGTTTTATTCTAAACCCAGGCTATGGTCATAGTCTATGAGAGGAAAATAAAATGAAAACAGGAATTGTGTTGAAATTTTGATGGGGATTTTATTGAATGTAAATTGCTTTTGGTTAAATGGCCAGTGAAGTCTAGGATGAGTTCAAGACTAGAAGTCTTGTGACACTTGTATACAGGGTTGACACACTGCGATGCTTAGAAACATGCCATTGTGCAGTTGGCTGAGAAATAAATTTATACTGTTACCTAGACTGTGGTAAAGATTCTATTCATAGGACTAGCTATGTGGTTTTCAGTTCAGTTGTGGAATAGGCAGTATTGTGACTTAATAATTGATAGCATTGCAGGATGGTTTTGCACCTCAGTTGCTTGCACTATGAGAAAGGAAATGGTTTGTGGCAGAACATTTTAATAACTCATGGTGTGAATATGCATACCTGTCATCTTTATCTGAGGTACTGTACTTTGAGTTTTCTAACCACTACTTATAGTTTAGAACAGTACAAGTCACTCAAATAAAAATATTATGGTAATATACTAGAAAATATTATCAAAACATCAGTTACTTTAAAAGTATCTGTTATGCTTGGGGGTTCTGGTGCACACCTGTAATCCTAGCAATTGGGAGGCAGAGGCAGGCAGATCTGTGTGAGTTTGAGGCCAGCCAGTACCACAAAGCAAGTTGTGCTTATCAGTGTCAATATTTGAAATTTCTTTGGATTCTTTTATACAAACAATATTATTTTATAAAATCACTAGTATTACTTTAATCATTCCTTACTTGACAGGATCAGGATGGAGCCCTTAATTGCTCTCCAGCACCATGCCTGCCATAGCTGTCACCATGCTCCCTGCCATGATGACAATGGGCTCTGAACCTCTGAAACTATAAGCAAACCCCTAATTAACTACTTCCTTTTTATAGGCCTGTCCTAGGTCATGGTGTTGCTTTACAACAATAGGACACTGACTAAGACACTTCTTTTCAATAAAGGAAAATTAAACTTCCATCCTTGTTCTATGCCACCAAATGGATAATAGCCCACTGTCTCTGAAAGTATGGAATCTTTGCCATGTAGACCTCTGAATAAATATAATAAATGGTGTCATAATCAAACCAATTCCCACATTAAATTACACGTATGTCTTAAGATAGTTAAGTCTATTACTAAATGATCAATTCTATACAAACAGACAAGGCATTAAAATCGTAAAATAGATGAACAGTTTTAATTGTATTTTCTTTTCTTTCTCTCTTTCTTTCTTTTCTCTTTCTTTCTCTCTTTCTTTCTTTTTGGTTTTTCGAGACATAGTTTCTCTGTAGCTTTGGAGCCTGTCCTGGAACTAGCTCTTGTAGACCAGGTTGGCCTCCAACTCACAGAG
>NW_004949407.1:1881-3510 GCF_000317375.1 Microtus ochrogaster | reverse complement strand
GAGTGCATTTGGATGAAGTGCACTGCACCATGCTAGAGCAGGAAAGCACAAAGTGTAAGTATACACGTTAAAATGCTAATTAAGACAAAATTTAGGCACAGAATACTTGTAACTGTTGTATTTTACACCAGGTGGGAGTTCATTGTTTAAATCCTTTAGGGATAAAAGTATTTTATTCAACTCCTTTTGTCAAAGAGCAAGCAAAAGGGACATTTCATTGGAAGTAGCAGTGGGTGAAGGATAAATGTCTCAGATTTATGGTAAGTTTTGGATGAATGCAGGGGACATGAACATATCAGGCCAGAGTTGCCTCCTTAACTTCTCTTCTGAAGGTTCAAAACATTTAACCTCTGGATGAGCCAGTAGATTCCATTTCATTCCAAATCAGCCCCAAGTGGGGGGCAGAATTGGTGTCATGTACTTACTTTTCTAATTATTCTTTTGGGTCTCAAGTGTACAGTTTCACAAAATCTTAAATTTTGGATATTTACATAGATTATTTGTATTATCATGCTAGGATGGCCAGTATTCTGCTCCTATTCTGCTCCCTGTATGTTTTAGCGTACTGAAATATTTTCTAAAGGACTTGGCATCTTATGTATTTCCTAGTAGTCACAGTATACTGCATTATACCTATTATTTATGGTGTTTTTTCTGCCTTTGCACATGCATATACTTATGCATATGAGGCTCTTGAAGCTCAGAGGGACACATTGTGGGCACTGGAACTGGGGATATTCATGGTGATGAACCAGTATGGACATGCTGCTAATTCCTGCCCTGGTCTTCTGCGAGACCAAAATGTGCTCTTAACTGCTAAATCATCTTCAGCTTCTGTCATTGTATTTTTCAAACCACTTATTTTGATTTAACATTTATAGTGACTGGATTTCAATAAGTGATTATTAATATCTCCAGATATCAAATCGTGATTTGTCTCAGTACAACTTGTCTACTTGTAAGTCTTTGTTTTTCTAAACAAAGCTGATTTTATACTACTTTAATCATTCTGCATCTTTACATAGTTGTGTTCTCTTAGCAAGCCAAATGTCTTATTCAAATATCAAATGTTTTTTTTAGTAGAAATCTTTTTGAAACAGGGCATTAGAGTAGCAAGTATGCTAATGAGTAGCTATGTAAATATACATTTTTTTAAAACTCTCCCTTCAGTTTTGATAAAGAATAAGCTTCATAGTATGAATTTAGTTCATTCGTTAGAATCTGTAGTTGATCATTTTTTCCACTTCAATATTCAAGCTTGGTTTCCGCACATATGATTCTATGAGGGTAAGAGTTAGGGTTTATCTCAAAATCATGGAGTAGGTTACATATGAAATTAATTTTTAATTATTCTCTAATATTTATGCTTACTTCAATTCTATTTATAGAACCCAGCACTGTTCTTAATATTAGTTCTTATTATTAATTTTAGCTGGATACTTCTGGGAGCATTCAAGAAATTTTGCTTTAATATAACTATAGCATCAAAGCATGCATTTGAAATTATGATAGAAACAAACACGTAGATTTGAAAATGTAATAGAAATAAACATTAATATGAATGCGTTATTTATAAGACCATTAGATGGATTTTTTTTTTTTTTTTGGTTTTTCGAGACAGGGTTTCTC
>NW_004949407.1:0-1491 GCF_000317375.1 Microtus ochrogaster | reverse complement strand
TGCTAAACACGGCTTCACACTCCCCCAGCAACCATGATTTGCCACAGCTCTAGAGGCTGTGCCTGTGAGATTTCTGCCATCCAAAGTTAGGTGTGTCAACTGATGTTGTCTTTATGCAGATCTTGTTTAGACAACCATATTGTTGACATTTTAAGGGGCTACATTCTTGTCGTGCCTAGAAGATACTATACGGCAGCATGCATTCTCTCACACTGGTTCTTGCTGTTTATTTTCCTCACAAGTGCACTTCTCTCTAAGTCTTCTGTGCAAGGGCTGAAGCAGCTGGTGCTGAGCATGCAGTAGTTACTTAAGATTTCATTTTCAACATTGTGGGTCTCTGGAAATATGTCTACTGCCAAAAGAAGCTGCTTCTTTTTTTTTGACCAAGTAAATCAACTATTTCTTTCTTTTTATTCTTTTCTTTTTTTTATTAAAAATTTCCACCTCCTCCTATTTCCCTCCCCCTCTCCCCTTCTTTTCTCTCTCCAGTCCAAAGAGCAGTCAGAGTTCCCTGCCCTGTGGGAAGTCCAAGGTCCTCCCTCCTCCATCCAGGTCTAGGAAGGTGTGCATCCAAACAGACTAGGCTCCCACAAGTAGAATCAAAACCCAGTGCCGTTATCATTGGTTTCTCAGTCCGCCCTCATTGTCAGCCACATTCAGAGAGTCCAGTTTGATCATAAGCTCCATCAGTCCCAGTCCAGCTGGCCTTGGTGAGCTCCCATTAGATGAGCCCCACCGTATCAGTGTGTGGGTGCACCCCTAGCGGTCCTGACGTCCTTGCTCATGTTCTCCCTCCTTCTGCTCCTCATTGGGACCTTGGGAGCTCAGTCCAGTGCTCCAATGTGGGTCTCTGTCTCTATCTCCATCCATCGCCAGATGAAAGTTCTATGGTGATATGCAAGATATTCATCAGTGTGGCTATGGGATAGGGCCAGTTCAGGTGCTCTCTCCTCAGCTGTCCAAGGATCTAGCTGGGGACATCTCCATGGACACCTGGGAACCCCTCCAAAAGAAGCTTCTCTCATGATGATGACAGCTGCACTTAGCTGTGTGTATGATTGTGTGTCT
Source organism: Microtus ochrogaster (assembly GCF_000317375.1). Classification (NCBI taxonomy): domain Eukaryota; kingdom Metazoa; phylum Chordata; class Mammalia; order Rodentia; family Cricetidae; genus Microtus; species Microtus ochrogaster. The sequence continues at coordinate 423 of NW_004949407.1, read as the reverse complement.
AAGATAAGTCCTTAGAATATAGTTGGAAACGACACGAGCTTAGACCAAGTACAGTAATAGGATGTGTTCCAGGGTGTAGGACCTCTCCAGTCATGGATATTGGATAGGCTCAGTGTACTAGGCATTATTTTTCTCATTTTCAATGAGACAGATGTTGGTTACCATCAAGATAAAAACCCATTATACTCAATGCAGGAGGCCTGCTGTTTTCTGAAGGGAGATGAAGGATGGGTTGAGCTGGTGGTGGGTGATGAGTGAGACTTGGAGGAATAAAGGGAGGGGAAACTGCTCAGGTTGCTGGGTATGATTAGGGATACAAGGGTAAACATTGAATAAATGGGACCTACTAAAAATGAGAAGCTTATGCAAAGCAAAGGACACTGTTACTAAGACAAAAAGGCAACCTACTGACTGGGAGAAGAT
>NW_004949406.1:50386-52006 GCF_000317375.1 Microtus ochrogaster | reverse complement strand
CCCTCTCCTGAACATCTCATATTACTGATTCATACTCAGTAATATGAGAAATTAGGCCAGGAAGACACGGAAGATGAGGGTTGAGTCCTCTGAAGTGAATGAGCAATGAGGGAAGGCTAATCTTAAGGGAACTTGACACTGAGTGGCAAGACATGAATAGCTGATGCCAAGGCACAGATGCAGGCATCGGGATGAGGTACCAACTGTGCTCTCGGCATCCTCCTGAATCATCAGAGCTGTGTGGGAAACTCAGCTCAAAGGAGGGGCCGTGTTCAAAGGGAGAAGAAAAAATCTAGGACAGCACTGTTTTTTCTTTTTTCTTTCTTTCTTTCTTTCTTTGTTTCTTTCTCTCTCTCTTTCTCTCTTGCTCTCTCTCTCCTGACTGTCACTGGCTAAGAAAATGATGGCCTCCATCTCACTGGGTATTTGATGAAGGGATAGTTGGGATGCGTACACGGCGCTCGCACATAAGCACACACGCACGTGCATGACATGTACATCTGGGGGGTTCCAATATTTTCAGAGGAAGGTGCTCGCTGGTAATAATAAATGTGCTGGTAAATAGGCCTAGAAATAGCTGAATATTAAATCATTAAAACTCTCTCTCTCTCACCATATGCCAGCACATCTGAACTGACTGTAACATACGAAATAAGTTGAAACTTTGAAAGAAGACATCCCTAACTGCTGGAGAGGAACTGATCTCTGATCTGAGATGAGAATAAATTCATCGAATGGCTGCCAACAGCGTTTCATTGAGAAGAGATTCCACATGTTATTCTGTATAGTAAGTTAGTTAGTTAGATAGATAGATTAAGAGGGGCCTGTGAACTGGGGTGTGTTGTGGCTTCTCAGGTCACCTCAGGTCAGGTCAGAGCAGGGCGGGCTGAGGAGTGTCCAACTGGCCTTGACAATAGGCACCAGTCAGATGTTAATGTCAGGGCCAGAGAGTTCCTCAAAGGGAATGAATGGAGAACCTTGCTTACCAAAGAAATGTCTGACCTTGGAAAAGGACTGAAACTGCGGTTTCAGGTCTTACCGGAAAACTCCCACTCAGAAGGGAAAGTAATCGTGATATCTTACACTTTTCCCTACAGTTCTGATCATTCTTATGAATTAAGTCTTCCACTGTAAAGAAATAAAGCAAGTGAGTAAGTAAGTAAGTAAGTAAGTAAGTAAGTAAGTAAGTAAGTAATTATTAAGTAAGTAAGCAAATACGTGGATGGATAAACAAATAAATACAAAGTTTGCTGTTGTTGACGGAATTTTGGTTTCATAATGAATCTCTTCCCCTCTCTCTCTCTCACACACACAACACACACACACACACCAAAAAAACAAAAAAAAACACTAAAGATACAATAAAAGGAAGCATAGAACCGTTACTCAGGGGCCAGATTTGTAATTGCCTCGACGGGTCACCAGTCTAGGGTTAGTAAACCCATCTGGCCATTCAGTTATTCCAGGGTCCCAGAGAGGCACTATCTGTAAGATAAATGGGCTAGGAGAGAAGAAGAAGGCCATGCTATATTTGTCAGAGCCTCCGTTTATTAGAGATGGGGTCAGCTTTATATATGGTAAGGAGTTGGGGGATGGGCACAGGGGTCTGAGCTCTTGCCA
>NW_004949406.1:14709-15739 GCF_000317375.1 Microtus ochrogaster | reverse complement strand
CATCTTTTATTTGGTAGCCCAAGTAGGTAACTTGCCTTTGACAGATTTGAGCCTTCTTTGCAGATGCCCAATATCCTAGGCTCCCCAGGTTTTGCAAGAGAGCTTTGGTGCCTTTCCTGCAGTCCTCCTCTGAGGTGGCTGCCAATAAGAGGTCGTCCACATATTGGAGTAGGATCATAACAGGGTATTGAATTCTGAAATCAGCTAAGTCTTTATGCAGGGCTTCATCAAAGAGCATGGGGCAGTTCTTGAACCCTTGTGGGACCCTGGTCCAGGTTAACTGCCCAGATATTCCCAACTTTGGGTCCTTCCATTTGAAGGCAAAGATGGGCTGGCTCTTGGGGTGTAGCCTCAAGCAGAAAAAGGCATCCTTGAGATCTAGTACTGTGTACCAGGTATAGGTTGGGGACAGCCCACTCAGCAAGTTGTAAGGGTTGGGGGCTGTGGGATGGATGTCTTCCACCTGCTTATTGACTTCCCTTAGGTCCTGCACTGAGCGGTAATTCCCCGTCTCTGACTTCTTTATTGGGAGGAGGGGAGTGTTCCAGGGAGACTGGCAGGGAACCAATATCCCCTGGTCCAATAATCTCCTAATATGGGGGCGAATTCCTTGGTAGGCCTCGTGGGACATGGGGTACTGCTTGATCGATATAGGAGTTGCCGTGGCCTTCAGTGGGATCATTAGCGGTGCCTGCTGCATGGCCAGTCCCATATCCCCCGTCTCTGCACATGCATATGGGAATTTCTCCAACCAGTAGGTCATCATCAGATTCTGGGTTTTTTCAGGCTCATATAGTCTATATTCATCTTCTAGATTAAGAGTTAACACATGTAAAGGTTGACCTTGGGGCCCGGTAATGCGTGCCCCCATCCCCTCAAAATATATCTGTGCCCACAGTTTGGTGAGCAAGTCTCTCCCTAGTAAGGGGTACAGGCAGTTAGGAACATGCAAGAAGGTGTGAGTCACCTTACCGGTTGCCAGCTGTACTTTTCGGTCCGTCATCCATCGGTATCTTCTTCCTCCAGTGGC
>NW_004949406.1:12583-13114 GCF_000317375.1 Microtus ochrogaster | reverse complement strand
GACCCATCTCTTTTTGTGAACGTCCACGGATTGGTTTTTGGCCGTGTCCTGGACATCTCTCCAGTGCTGTAAAGTAAGACTAAAGGGGGTGGTAAGAGACTGTTCCATTGTCTCAAATAGGACCACACCGAACACAGACTCAACGAATAACAGACACACACAGAGACCACACAGTCTCAGCGCGGCTTCGGCGCAAAACCGAAAACAAATGCTCAGACGGAGACAATGAAAATCCGGACCTCTCTTCTCCCAAAAGAACCACGTACCTTTTGGTACCGGGGTTCAGTGGATACGGATGAGCCAGAAACCTGACTCCAGATGCTGCTGGAACGTCTTCCAGAGCTGCGGTTGGGAGTTCCAAGTCCGTCGGCTCCACCGCGGGTCCGCCAGATACAGAGCGACACGGCTGAGTCGTACAGAAGCGAGCGCAATTAATAGATGAACCACAGAAGCACGGAATCAAGCGCTGGTTAGCTTACCTCCCGAAAATGGGTCAGTGGACCCTGGGTGGGGGTCTCCAAATCACGGACG
>NW_004949406.1:7778-8268 GCF_000317375.1 Microtus ochrogaster | reverse complement strand
TCCCTCCGTCCCTCGGTCCCCCTCGGTCCCTCGGTCCCTCCCTCTCACCATGCCCTAATTTAGGTTGCAGAAGCCCCTGGCCCACCTAGTCCTGTTACCGATCTGTCAGACATGCTCTTTGTTTCCCGTGAGTGAGCGATTCACCTGTTTCCCTAGCTGCCTGTGGTCTCGGTTGTACTTTCGTTTTTGTAGTCCCAAATGTCCAGCCTGGCCTGCATTCACCGTGTTCGGGGGTGGGGTGGAGAGGGGTGGGGTAACCGACAGGAATTCCCTGTCCTGTTGTGGGCCCGTGCCATCTCTGGGCATGAGCGTGGAAGGAAGCTGTCACGCCAGAAAAGGTGAAGAAACCGCTGCCGCTGCAGCGGCCTAACGAGCGAACAATCTATGGCAATCGGTTGTCGGGTGCCCCCTAGCGGTGGCCTTTTTCTGCAACGCTCCTGGTCCTTGGTCGTTGACGAGGACGGGGCGAAATGGCTTTGTGAGGCAGAAG
>NW_004949406.1:6226-6788 GCF_000317375.1 Microtus ochrogaster | reverse complement strand
CCCGGCTCCCCTGTTCACTGGTCCCCGGTTTCTTGGACTCGAGATATTTTTCCCCCAAGTTTTTTCTTCTTGCCCTTCTCCATCCCAAGCGGCTGATCGCAGGATCCTCGGCCAGGACGAGGCTGGGTGCCCGGCTTTATGGCATGTCCACCTCGCTAAGCCTAGTGTGAAGATTAGGGTTGGGTTTAGCATTAGGGATAAGATTAAGGTTAGGGTTAGGACCAAGGCTTTTATTAGTGTAATGGCTATAGTTTGGCTTAGACTTATTGTTAGGATTATGGGTAGGGCTAGGCTTATGGTTAAGGCTAGATCTAAGGTTGGAGTTATTGATAAGGTTAGGGTTAGTGTTAAGGTTAAGGTTAAGTTAGGGTTTGCATTATTTTCACCTTTAGAGCTATAGCAAGGATTAGGGTTACGGTTAGTGTTAGTGTTAGGGCTACAGGTTGGATTAGTGTTACATCTAGGGATAGGGTTAGAGCTAAGCCTAGTGTGAGGATTATGTTTAGGGCTAGGGTAGGGTTAGGGTTAGCGTTAGGGTTAAGATTACAGTTAGCATTAGGGT
>NW_004949406.1:4386-5616 GCF_000317375.1 Microtus ochrogaster | reverse complement strand
AAGGCTTATGGTTAGGCCTGATCTAAGTTTAGAGTTTTTGCTAAGGTTAGGGTTAGGGTTAGGTTTAGGATTAGGTTTAGGGTTTGGTTTAAGGTTAGGGTTAGGGTTAGGGTTAAAGTTAGGGCTACAGGTTGTTCAGTGTTACTGTTAAGTTTAGGGTTAGTTTTAAGGTTAGGTTAGGGTTATTGTTAGGGTTAGTGTTATGGTTATATCTAGAGCTAGGGTTGGGGTTACGGTTAGTGTTAGTTTAATGGCCATGGCTAGGATTAGTGTTACATCAAGGGTTAGGGTTAGAACTAGGTCTAGTGTGATGATTAGGGTTATGGCTAGGGTATGGTTAGGGTTAGCGTTAGGGTTAAGATTGCAGTTAGGGTTATGGTTAGGGTTAGGGTTAGGGTTAAGACTAGGGCTTTGAATAGTGTGGTGGCTAGTTTTAGGCATAGACTTAGTGCTAGTGTTAGGGTTAGTGCTAGGCTTATGGTTAGGTCTAGAACTAAATTAGAGTTATTGCTAAGGTTAGGGTTAATGTTAAGGTTAGGTTAGGGTTAGGGTTAGTGTTAGGGTTAGAGCTATAACTAGGGTTAGGTTTAGGGTTAGTGTTAGTTTTAGGGCCAGGGTTTGGATTAGTCTTAAATATAGGTTTAGGGTTAGAACTAGGCGTAGTGTGAGGAATACGGCTAGGGCTAGTGTAAGGTTTGGCCTTGAGGTAGCTCTAGTTTCAGGGTTAGTGTTAGGGCTAGGGTAGGGTTTGGGTTAGCCTTAAGGTTAAGAATACGGTTAGGGTTAGTGTTAGTGTTAGGTATATGGTTAGGGTTATCACTATTGCTAGGATTAGTGTAATGGCTAGGGTAAGGCTTAGACCTAGTGCTAGGTTTAGGGTTAGGGCTAGGCTTATAGTTAGGGCTAGGTCTAAGTTTACAGTTATTGCTAATTTTAGGATTTTGGTTAGGGCTAGGTTACGGTTAGGGTTAGTGTTAGAGTTAGGTTTAGGTTATGGCTAGTGTTACATTTATAGCTACATGTAGGGTTAGGGTTAGGGTTAGTGTTAGTGTTAGGGATACGGCTTGGGATAGGGTTAGGTTTAGGGTTAGTGTTAAGACTAAGGCTAGGATTAGTGTAATAGCTAGAGTTTGTCTTAGACCTATTGCTAGGCTTATGGTTAGGGTTAGGCTTATGGTTAGGGCTAGATCTAAGGTTAGAGTTATTGCTAAGGTTAGGGTTAGTGTTAAA
>NW_004949406.1:2783-3935 GCF_000317375.1 Microtus ochrogaster | reverse complement strand
TTGTTTTATTGTTGGGGTTGTGGTAAGGGTTAGCATTTAGTGTTAGGGTTAGATTTAGTGTTAGGGTTAGGGCTAGGGTTAGGGCTAGTGTTAAGGTTATGTTAGGGTTAGGGTTTGTGTTAGGGTTAGAGCTAGAGCTAGGGTTAGGTTTAGAGTTAGTGTTAGTGTTAGGTCCACAGCTTGGAATAGTGTTACATCTAGGTTTAGGGTTAGAGCTAGGCCTAATGTGAGGATTTGGGTTAAGGCTAGGGTAGGGTTAGTGTTAGCATTAGTTTGGCGAACTCCTCGACCAGTGAGAAAGAACGACCATGACACGAGGATTCTTCTCAGATCACGCATTAGTGGAGTGCACTTGGCTGAGAGATTACATTAAGTGAAGGGGCCCGAGAGCACTAAGGCAGCTGCTTATATAGGGAATTCGCACATGGGTTGCCCTGAGATTGGCTGCCACCATCATCTGACACCAGACTGTATCCAGATAGGCCTAAAGGACCCTCATCCACTGCGCATGCAGGAAGCGGGGGACAGGCAGCTCTCAAAGGCATAGCCAAATATGGAGTTGTTTATAACCCGCAAGGTAGGATGTGGTGCCATCTTATAATGGCGATCTTGTTTGGCTCCCTGCACATTAGGGTTACGATTACAGTTAGGTTTAGGGTTAGGGTTTAGGTTTTGGTTTATTTTTAGGGTTATATTTAGGGTAGGGTTTATAGTTAGATTTAGTGTTAGGTTTATTATTTGGTATATTTTCATGTTAGGATTAAGGGTAGGGTTAGACTATAGGGTTTTGTTTATTGTTAGTGTTAAGGTGAAGTTAGGGTTTAGTGTTAGTGTTAGTGTTAGGGTTATGGTTAGTGTTAGGGTTAGGGTTAGGGGTTGGGTTGGGGTTAGGGTTAGGGTTAGGGCTAGATCTAAGGTTAGAGTTATTGCTAAGTTTAGGATTAGACTTAGGGTTAGGGTTTCAGTTAGTGTTAGGGTTAGGCTTAGGCTTAAGGCTACTGCTTGTATTAGTGTTACATCTTGGGTTAGGGTTAGAGCTAGGCCTAGTGTGAGGATTAGGGTTAGGGTTAGCATTAGGGTTAAGATTAAGTTTAGGTTTAGGGTTAGTGTTAGGACTAGGGCTTGAATTAGTGTAATGCCTAGTGTTAGGGT
>NW_004949406.1:0-1120 GCF_000317375.1 Microtus ochrogaster | reverse complement strand
GCTAGAGTTTGTCTTAGACCTTTTGCTAGGGTTATGGTTAGGGCTAGGCTTATGGTTAGGGGTAGATCTAAGGTTAGAGTTATTGCTAAGGTTAGGATTAGTGTTAAATTTAGGTTAGGGTTAGCGTTAGAGTTAGTGTTACGGTTAGAGCTACAGCTGGTTTAGGGTTAGGGTCAGTGTTACTCTTAGGGCTACGGCTTGGTTTATGGTAACATCTAGGGTTATAGTTAGTGCTAGGCCTTGTGTGAGGATTAGGGATAGGGCTTGGGTAGGGTTAGGGTTAGTGTTAGGGTTAATATTATGGTTAGGGTTAGGCTTAGGGTTTAGTTTTTGTTTTATTTTTAGGTTTATGCTAAGGGTAGGGTTTATTGATGTGGTTAGTGATATGTTTATTATTAGGTATACTTTAGTGTAAGGATTATTGCTAGGGTTATTGTGTAGGGTTTGTTTTATTGTTGGGGTTGTGGTGAGGTTTAGCTTTTAGTGTTAGGTTTAGATTTAGCGTTAGGGTTAGGGCTAGGGTTAGGTTTAGTGTTAAGGTTAGGTTAGGGTTAGAGTTAGGGTTAGGGTTAGGGTTAGGGTTTGTGTTAGGTTTATTATTAGGTACATTTTAGTTTAAGGAATAGTGCTAGCGGTGAGGTGTAGGTTTTGGTTCATTGTTAGGGTTGTGGTGAGGGTTAGGGTTTTGTGTTAGGGTCAGAGTTAGGGTTAGTGTTAGGGTTATTGTTAGGGTTAGTACTAGAGCTTGAATTGGTGTAATGACCAGTTTCATTGATAGGGCTAGGCTTATGTTTAGGGCTACGTCTAATGTTAGAGTTTTTCCTAGGGTTAGGGTTAGGGTTAGGTTTATGGTTAGGGTTAGGTTAAGGGTCAGGTTTAGGTTCAGGGTTAGGGTTAGGTTTAGTGTTAGTGTTAGGAATATGGCTTGGATTAGTGTTATATCTAGGGTTACAATTAGAGCTAGGCCTAGTGTGATGATTAGGGTTATGGCTAGGGTACGGTTAGGGTTAGCCTTAGGGTTAAGATTGCAGTTAGGGTTATGGTTAGGGTTAGGGTTAGGGTTAAGACTAGGGCTTGGATTAGTGTGGTGGCTAGTTTTAGGCATAGACCTAGTGCTAGT
>NW_004949405.1:51382-52116 GCF_000317375.1 Microtus ochrogaster | reverse complement strand
AAGCTTCTTCATACTATCTTATCAAATGACCATTAGAACTGATAACAAATGTCTCTCTCCCTCTCTCTCTCAATCACTCACACACAGAGACAGACAGAAAGACAGACACATAGAGAGAGATGGGGCAGAAAAAAAACCCAACAAATTCGGTGAAGTAGCAAGATACACAAATATTGTACAAACGTCAATAACATCTGAACACAGTGATAAGGAATAAGGCTGCTGACAAAACCTATAAAAGCAGGTCAGAAAACTTATCCCCAAGTACCCTGAGAATAAATTTAATAAAGGAAATGAAAGATATTTATACTGAAAACAATAAAACACTGTTGAAAAAAACTTGAGCATGACTTAAAGAAATGAAAAACAACTTCCCATGATTATAGATTAATTATGTTAAGATGCCCATAGTACATCAAGAGTTGACATATCCAATATAATCCCCATTCAAACACCAATACTACTCTTCACAGAACTAGACAAAAAAAATCCTAAAATGCATCAGAAGCAACGATGAATGAACCCAAATAACCAAAGTAGTTTTCAACAAAAAGAACAAAGCTGAGGTGGTTTTCTAGATATACTATAGAACTATAGTTTAATAAAAGAAAAAAAAACAGCATAGTAATTGCATAGAACCAGACACATAATAATGAGTCATACTAGAGACTCCAAAAATAAGTTCATATATCTGCAGTCAACTGATTCTTCACAGAGGAATCAAATCAAACATG
>NW_004949405.1:48848-49312 GCF_000317375.1 Microtus ochrogaster | reverse complement strand
AGTAGAGGCTTCATGAGGGCTGTGTACCCAGTTATTTCCCAAACAGCCAGTATTCTGCCTGGCCTGGCTCACAGCACACACAACAGACCTGAGATCATATGTGTGCTGAAATAGGAGCTCCTCTCCTTGATTCAATGAAACAGGGAATCAAAAGTCAGGCTCTGCTGTGATTTTATGTTATGAACTATTATACAATATGTCCATCAAGGGAAGATTTAAGGAGAAATCAAAAGCAAAGCAATACTATTACAACATTGCTCTTTTCAGAAATTATCCTGGATATCTTCGTCAAGAGGCAGAGCTCTTCCCCACCGTGAGAGCTCTATGAGACTATGAGAAGCAGCCCTCACTTTGTAAAACCACACATTTTTTTCTCATGATAGAGATGTGGCTTAAAATAGTTTTGAAACTTCTCTTTGGGAACTAACTGTAAAAAGTGTAAAATAAATTTATAAACAAATGCT